>NC_056628.2:103044284-103344284 GCF_002870075.4 Lactuca sativa
GCAAACGTATAAAGTTTTTTGAAATTTGAATGAAAAATAATAATAATAATAATAATAATAATATTATAAGTTGAAAACAAAGGATACATGCATTAAAGTGGGCAAGTGGGCTTCTGTGCATTCAATTTCAGATGCTAAATAATTTCAATCAGTGGGTTGGTGAACCTGATTTTGTACCTTAAACCAATGAACTCGCCGAACCCTTTCAAGATGGAATGGTTAACCGGTACCGCCGGTACCTCTCTTTCAAGTCGCCAGGATACCCTCCTCCCTAAGGCATTACTTGAATGATGCTTTGAATCCATCCGGTTTATTAAGAAGCTTCAACATTGTCCATTTGACTGCACAATCATTGAATCACTATTTCCAATCTAAATCCATTAAAGTAGGTCAATTACTCTCACTTTATTCCATAATATAACCGATCAACATAAACACTAAAAAACAAAACGTATAAATATACAAATAGTTAGGATTGGTAGAAAAAGAGTCCACAATATGTTCATAATAATTTGCTTCGACTTATTTCAAGTGATCCGACCATTCTTTTTTCATACCGGTTATTTTTCTGAAACATCACTTTTTTCGGTCTGGTTTCGTTCTAGACCAATTTATTCTACAGTTTTCTTCATTTGCTCTTTTGGTTTGAATCCAGATTTTTTCGATTTGGTTTTAGAATTTTTCAATTCAGTCTTTATCCATTTGTTTTATTAAAATGAGAAATACCTATTTTAAGGATAAGTTTAATATTGGATAAATATAAAAACTAATAATATACTTCAAATTATTTTAGAATCCTGATCTTTTTTACGATATTAAAAATTTTAAATTATTCTTTTATTAATTTCAAATTTTTACTTCATTACGGTAACCCGGAAATAAATTTAAATTTTAACATGTTATCTACTACTATAGTTGAATAAATTTTTATAATTATAGGTTTTAACTAAAACTAATTTATAATTGTAATGTTGCAACAAAACAAATACATTTCTGTAATACAAATTTACCTAATTGTCATGAAAACATAAGTATTATAGACATTTTATTTAAAAAAACATTTTAAGTAAGTTCTTATCTTTTTAACAAACAACAAATTTAATATAAACATAATTTCATAATCAATGGATTGAAATAAATGAATATTTTAAACAAACAATATTTAATATTATGAATCAATAATTATTCAATACCAAAATTTATGATTTAAAGGGGACACTTTAATTTTATTTTTAGTTAGACATATGAAAGTGAGTGGTATCTAAACATTTTGACAGTGAATATTTGAATAACGAAGATAATAGATTGATAACAATGGAAAAAAAAAAAGGAAAAATCAGTGATAATGACAATTTATATTAAAAAAATGGAGCATCATAATCCAAAAATAACAAGCTATAATGTATTTCAGTAAACCAACAATAACAGAAAGTACTAATTTAACATCCACCACAATTCAATAAATAGCACCAAATTTAAAATTGCTATTAAGACCAACCATATTGAAATTTTGATGTATATGATAAAAGTGAAAAACTCACCATTCGTAAGTGAGATCAAGATGAAAATGACTTAGTTATTTAAATACCTCAGGTTAGTGAAGTTCCAATTCAATCATATTACGCCATCGATGTACATGACGGTAGTAGCAGGACTAATTCACAATGTTAGAAGGCTCAGGGGTAGTTTTTGAATTCTAGAAGTACCGTCAGCTATCGGACACAGGAAATTCTGCTAATAATGTGCAGTTCCATTTTGATATAGAAGAAGGGCTATCATTTCTTGTTCCAATACGTGACACATAGACAACTACTACAATTTTTTGTTCCCCAATAAGCTTTGCAAGATGTATACCGGTAAAAGAAGAAAATTTATTTAACCATGAAAGAAAAAAAAATGCAAAACAAGAAAATTTCTTTAACCATGAAAGAAAAAAAAATGCAAAACAAACAAAAACAACACTAAAGTAAGATGTTTATCAAATATCACTCTTTGTTCTCCTTGTTGTTATTGTTTCATCTTCCTACATTTACAAAGTTCAAGTTCATAATCTCAAGAATTGAATGAAGAGAGAAAGAGCAGTTTTGAATTGGTGAACACCGACCACAAGTAATTAAACTTTAATCAATATGTTGATTGAGAAAATTTTTTGAAACGGTAAGATGTGCAAATACATTATGGGACACGGATTTAAATCCTCGATCTCATAACATTCAAATGGACTTCTTTTGATAAAATATCCTATCTGATACAAATTTCAACTTTTTGCGTCTTCCTAGTTGTCTTCCGGAAGCAACTGTGATATGGTTTGAAGCGTAAAAAAAACAAACAGTAGTGGGCCACTTCATTTCACATTTTCTTGTACTTTCGGTTTTGCATCTTTTAGACAATTCTCATGTAGAGAGTAGCTTAAAACCCCATAAATATGAAATATATTGATTTGATGTAGAAATAAAACAAATAGCAAGTGATAAAATTACCGCCATGACTAGAATCATGCATATTAAAGTCTTGAGCTTTATTCCTAACATTGAACCATTTATTGAAGATTTTTGGATAAGAAATATTGAGAGTAATAAATATAAAGTCGGGTTCTTCAAACTCAAAACATTTAATGATGTAAATACAATGTTAAAGGAAAAAAAACTCATTCTTTTTGAAGATTTTGTCTCTTATTGTTCGAAAAATCTGGTAAATGTAAACACAAACTAATATAGTTACAAAAGAAACAATAGGATTGATAGATTAAAAGAATAAACAAGTTTCAGTTTCATTCACCAATATAAAGAATCTAACCAAACCATGGAATTACTCAAAGATACATAGAAGTCATCTCCAATAATTTTCAGCATTGTGGGTTATTTCTCCTCCTTCTCTCGAACTCTTTCTTGTAACACATCAAATAGAAGTTTAGTGAATGAACAAACCTTTATGTTAATAAAATCATTGGTATTACCTTAGTAAGAAAAACTAAGAAGATCAATCTTGCAGTACACATCAGATAATATTGGTCAAAATATTAGCTCAACACAAACCTATTTATGTCTAGAAGATCCATTACTGGTCGACACGTTTAATGACATCCTCCACAGCAGAATCCAACATCTCCTCACAGTTGATGGGTGAACAAAAACTAAGGGTATACCTTTATGATACCTGGTCTTCAGTATATTCATGACCACAAAATTGATAATATAAGTTATAAATATGACAAAAGCTTTACTTTAGCCCTATAAAAGTGAAATCGTAAAGATTTATTGTAACATCCCAAAATTCAAGGCCAAAAATTTCATTTTCAAATGAGTTATTATAAAACCAACAGTATAAGAAAACATCCATAATAACATCTCATGCCAAAACCAGTATGTCAATAATCAAACATGTCATCATAACATCATATCAGAGTATAATCCTAAAGATCTCCTGTGCGGAAAACATAGTTTGATGCGCTGCGATCGAGCCGACTCCTTTCTTTTGAAAACGAAGTACCTGAAAGAAAAACTAAAAACCGTAAGCAGGAAGCTTAGTGAGTTCCCCAGATACCATATACCATACATACCAATTGATCCATACATGTCATACATAACCAAGAGCCATACATAACCAACATATCCATAATCAAGTAAGGTGCTATGTGCCAAACATAGTCTTGGTGCTTGTGACATCCCCATTTTTCACGGCCAGAAAAGACCGATTTTGTTTATGCTTTGTAAAAATCAGAGTACTTCTTTTCATAAAAATGTTGCGGAATTTGTTCCCAGAAAAACACGATAAATACGTTATCAAAACATTTTTGAAGAAATGTATTTTATTCATTTTAAAACGTTTGGGATGTCATCGTCAATACATAAAACATAAGCATAAACGGAACTTACGTTTATTTACACTAGTGATCTACATCTCTTTAATCTCTCAGTGTAATGTGACTTCATATCAACATCTGTGATATAAATAAACAGAGTGGGTCAAGTTGGGAAACCTAGTGAGTACATAGGGTTTTCAAACCACAATAATATAATTATTATGTTTAAACAATCAAGTAATCAACCCAATTACCCATCCCCATTATCTTCTTTACTCTTAAGGATCTATCCTAAGAGTCATCTATCCTACATTCGTTTATTTCGAGGTCCCTTGCTTCCAGGGATATAGGACTGACACTAAATCCATAGCTGCCAATGCTCGTTCGTAAAGCACTAATTCCATAGCTGGTATAGTTTATTTATCGGATACTAAATCCATAGCTACCAGTGTTTATCTAATAGGTACTAAATCCATAGCTACCAATTCCTAATTGGTACTAATTCCATAGCTACCAGTGGTTATCTAGTAAGTACTAAGTCCATAACTACCAATTCCTAACAGGTACTAAGTCCATAGCAACCAGTGTTTGTCCAATAGGCACTAAGTCCATAGCTGTCGATGTTATTTATTTGGCACTAAGTCTATAGTTGCCAATGTTTACTCACATCATCTTTTATCACTCATCATTCATCTACCCATGTCATACCCAACATATTCGTATATATAAAATACGTATACAGTTTAAATAATTTAAAACATGTATAAAGCGTTCATCCAGCATAGACAACAAGTATTCAAATAATATGCACACATAGCACGTAGTTTATATAAAATACTTCATATCTATGTGTAATATGAAAGTAACTATGAACTCACCTGATAAGGTGGTGACTCTGAATTATGACAACGCTTCGTTACTCTTAAAACAATTTCCCTCAACAAAACCTAGTATCATTACCACTAGGGTTTAGTTTAATATTCACGAGACTAATTAATAGTCTAGCTATTATTACTATTATATAAGCGTTAAACAATATTTATATAACCCATAATAATAGCCCAAGTATTTATTTTAAGGTCCTAATAATGTTACTATATCAAAACATAAGTTATACTAAGGATAGGATAGGCGTAGCTCACTTACAGCGGGTTTCTCTCAAAACCGGGCGCCGCTGGAGCAGCATTCCCGAGCCGAAAGGCTCTTCTTCTCGGAGCCATCGGACGCTCTGGGGCTTCCGCCTCGTGCTAGGGAGGTTCCCTAGGTTTTTGGGGGGGTTTCGGGGCTAGAGAGAAGTTCTAGAGAGAGGGGGAAATGAGGGGAGGTGTGAGGAATGAAGAGGGCTTCACTTCTTATTTATAGGAGGCTGGAGGGACACTCACTTCGTGAGTTTTAAGGTGCTCACGTCGTGAGCCAGGCTGGCTGCAGCCAGGCTCAGCTTGGTGCTGACACGTGGCATCGCACATAGGGTGGAAATCAGCCGATTTTCAAAAATTCATAAATTTCTCATACGAGCTCCGTTTTTGACGTTCTTTATATCCACGCGTAGGTAAAAAAAAAGATCTACAACTTTCATTTAGACTCTGTTGGCTAATTCTCGACTGCTCTTAAATTTAACAGTAGGAGGAGATTAGACTGCTAAATGATCGCGAAGAATTCGTAACTCCTTCATACGAACTCCGTTTTCGTCTATCTTTTTACCGTTGAGTTCCTATTAATGAGATCTTCAACTCTCATTAAGTTTACGTAAGCCAAAAACCGCTCGAACTAAAATTCGAGTTTCGGGTCGTGCACTGCTATGTCAAATCTTAGAAAAATCATAACTTCCGCATACGAAGTCAGATTTGGGCGTTCTTTTTTTATATGTTCTCGGTTTAATGTATAATAAAACTTTTATTTAGATCACTAAGGCTAAAAAGTCCTTTATCTTAAATTCACTATTTACGTCTCCCGGTGTTGTGCCGGTTTTGCCGAAAAACTTCGACGGGCCATAACTTCTTCGTTATAACTCGGATTTCGGCGTTCTTTATATGTACGGAACCCTTGTGACATATCATACAACTTGGTTAAGATTATTTATTCTAAATAATCATTTGTAGAAAAGTCTTTTTCGACCCCTATTATCTCTAAATTGACTAGCCCGGATCTACGGGCGTTACAATTATCTCCCCCTTTGGATGATTACGTCCCGGAATCATCAACGAAGCAGGGCTCACATGATGACTCCATACGTTATCTCTTCATCCTAAGTAATAATCGTAAATTTGATGTTTCTTCGAATGAGTATCTAACTCTAAGACTTCCTGACTACAGGCGGTGCCCGATCTTGGACCGGCTCTCTATCTCATGTTAGACTTTCAGTCATGATCTTCATGTCACGATCTTCATGTCACGATCTTGATCTTTATTGGAGACTACTTCTTTAACAAACTTGAGATAAGTTTCTTCCTTTGATTATCATAATAGACCGATGGGTCATGTTCTAATGACCTCTCATCATATGATGCATCGCTTGGACTCAGGTCTTTTAGATCCAAATTCCAGAATATACTATGCCTTCATTCATGTTCTAATGTGATATAATCACATTTTAAAAAGGTATCATTCCTAGCTACAAGCAACTATCGCGATACCTCTACTAATCACTTTGATTGTCTATCACTTCAAGCTTCTAGCTTAAGTCAGATGCTACATCGGACTTGGTTATATGAACCATTTAACATACTCTTCTTAGTCGGACTCGATTTGTTATGAACACTAGGGTCGGAATAACAAAAATCTTCTTAGTCATTACCGAAACGATGGCAACGACATATGAATAAAACAATATCAATTACTAGCTTCTTGGTAACCTTGTGACTTTCCCTGATCTAAGCGTAAGTCTTGTGCTTCCGGTAGTATATGCATCTACTACCTTTCACACCTACTCATACTCGTCCCAAGTATTGTCTCGCAGTTTTCCAAGTCATCATGCAAGAAAATCACAAAACAATTTAACACATCAGATAACAAAATGAAGGCTTTATTATTTCTTGAAACTATTACATAGGTGTTAAAGTTCACCCTAGACTATACCTATAATAGGCACATCATATGGTTCTATCTCTTTGGCTACCTCATAACTCGATCTTCAGGTATGAATTCCTCATCCTTGGTTCCTTGCATTGTTTTCCGCTTCGTCGAGAATCATGTGGAATGCCCTTGGCCTTGGTGGTGTGTTTGGCCTTGCTGCTTCGTTTTTCTTTGGGCAATTTCTAGACAGGTGCCCCTTGCCTCCACATCCGTAGCATACCTTATCATTATGTGTATAATCCTTGGAATAGTGACCGGTCCTTCCACACTTGTAACAAGTCACTTCTTTGTTGCACTTCCCATAATGCTTCTTCTTGCATTTATCATACCATTTCGCTTCACATCTTTCTCCTCCTCCAAGCTTTGAGAATTTGATCTCCTTGTTGGACCTTGAAGATCCTTCAAACTTCTGCTTTTCTCCTGCCTTATCTCTTTCTAGACCTTTTTCTTTTATCTGGGTCTCTACGTTCTTAGTTGCTCTAATGGTTATTTTCAAAGTAGTTGCCATTTTGACCATTGGGCCAAAGTCTGTGGGGAGTCCGTTAGCAAACCTATCAATCTTGGAGAGTTCAGTAGGAACCAAGTAGGGAAATAGATTCATCTTCTCGGTGAATGCGGTGGCATACTCATCAACACTCATCTTCCCTTTCTTCAGGTTCTGAAACTCGTTGTTTAGGTCTATCAGATCTATCTCTGAGCAGTACTGCATTTTCAATTGTTTCAAGAACTCTTCCCATGACATCCTTAGGGCTTCTCCTCGTGGCATCGTATCTTCCAATAGCTTCCACCAACTCAAGACTCCAGTTTTCAGCTGTCTTACTGCGAAGACAGTCTTCTATTTCTCGCTACAGTTGCAGCTCCCAAACACCATCTCCATCTCGGAGATCCACTTCATAATCTCAACCGGCTTTAGGCTTCCTGAGAGACTCGGTGGTTTTGCACCCAATAAATTCTTTTACATTTGCCCATCCTTGTCGTTTCTCCTCTCCGGGCCATCCCTTCGTTCACCTTGAGTCCCCACTTGACTGACTTGGCGGCTGTAGCTCCCTTCCTCCGATTGCTCGGGAATCAGCTCGGGTTGCTCAATGGGCATAGTAGGTTCATCCCTATTCAACATCCGCCTCATCTCTTCCCTTTGTTCAACTAATATAGCCCGAATCATGGCTTGTACTCCAGCCATGGTGATTGGCTCGGGTACATCTTCTACTACAACAGGTATTTGCTGAATCACCGGGGGTTGATTCCTATTCCCATTTGTATTCCTAGCTCCACTGCGGGTTCTTGCAATTTTGATCTATACACTGAATAAGGTGAACCTAGATCTTAATTTAGGATTAACGTTTTAAATCATCCTTATCACTCCAAAACGTTTATATGCTAGTTCTAATATCGTATTCGTACGTTTAGAATCCTAAACACATAAGGTTTCCAGATCCGGTCGGCAACAGACCATAGATCCGATCAAACTATAGCATAAAACATAACAAATCATTTAGCACGTAAAAGCAATTTAGGCATCATTCCTAAAATAAGCTAGTTCTTGTGTCTATTCAGGTGTATTACCTAAATCTATTAGATACACTCCTCACAATCATTGCTTAGCATTCTAAGTTTAAGTCTAGAAATAAATCCATGTTCCTAGTTCGCTTAAACTAATGCTCTGATACCAACTGTGACATCCCCATTTTTCACGGCCACAAAAGACTGATTTTGTTTATGCATTGTAAAAATCAGAGTACTTCTTTTCATAAAAATGTTGCGGAATTTGTTCCCAGAAAAACACGATAAATACGTTATCAAAACATTTTCGAAGAAATGTATTTTATTCATTTTAAAACGTTTGGGATGTCATCGTCAATACATAAACATAAGCATAAACGGAACTTATGTTTATTTACACTAGTGATCTACATCTCTTTAATCTCTCAGTGTAATGTGACTTCATATCAACACCTGTGATATAAATAAACTGAGTGGGTCAGGTTGGGAAACCTGGTGAGTACATAAGGTTTTCAAACCACAATAATATAATTATTATGTTTAAACAATCAAGTAATCAACCCAATTACCATCCCCATTATCTTCTTTACTTTTAAGGATCTATCCTAAGATTCATCTATCCTGCATTCGTTTATTCCGAGGTCCCTTGCTTCCAGGGTTATAGGACTGACACAAAATCCATAGCTGCCAATGCTCGTTCGTAAAGCACTAATTCCATAGCTGCTATAGTTTATTCATCGGATACTAAATCCATAGCTACCAATGTTTATCTAATAGGTACTAAATCCATAGCTACCAATTCCTAACTGGTACTAAGTCCATAGCTACCAGTGGTTATCTAGTAGGTACTAAGTCCATAACTACCAATTCCTAACAGGTACTAAGTCCATAGCTACCAGTGTTTGTCCAATAGGCACTAAGTCCATAGTTGCCGATGTTATTTATTAGGCACTAAGTCTATAGTTGCCAATGTTTACTCACATCATCTTTTATCACTCATCATTCATCTACCCATGTCATACCCAACATATTCATATATATAAAATACGTATACAATTTAAATAATTTAAAACATGTATAAAACGTTCATCCAGCATAGACAACAAGTATTCAGATAATATGCACACATAGCACGTAGTTTATATAAAATACTTCATATCTATGTGTAAGATGAAAGTAACTATGCACTCACCTGATAAGGTGGTGACTCTGAATTCCGACAGCGCTTCGTTACTCTTAAAACAATTTCCCTCGACAAAACCTAGTATCATTACCACTAGGGTTTAGTTTAATATTCACGAGACTAATTAATAGTCTAGCTATTATTACTATTATATAAGCATTAAACAATATTTATATAACCCATAATAATAGCCCAAGTATTTATTTTAAGGTCCTAATAATGTTACTATATCAAAACATAAGTTATACTAAGGATAGGATAGGCGTAGCTCACTTACGGCGGGTTTCTCTCAAAACCGGGCACCATTGGAGCAGCATTCCCAAGCCGAAAGGCTCTTCTTCTCGGAGCCGTCGGGCGCTCCGGGGCTTCCGCCTCGTGCTAGGGAGGTTCCCTAGGCTTTTCGGGGGGGTTTCGGGGCTAGAGAGAAGTTCTAGAGAGAGGGGGAAGTGAGGGGAGGTGTGAGGAATGAAAAGGGTTCACTTCTTATTTATAGGAGGCTGGAGGGTCACTCACGTCGTGAGTTTTAAGGTGCTCACGTCGTGATCTAGGCTGGCTACAGCCAGGCTCAGCCTGGTGCTGACACGTGGCATCGCACATAGGGTGGAAATCAGCCGATTTTCAAAAATTCACAACTTTCGCATAAGAGCTCCGTTTTTGACGTTCTTTATATCCACGCATAGGTAAAAAGAAGATCTACAACTTTCATTTAGACTCTGTCGGCTAATTCTCGACCGCTCTTAAATTTAACAGTAGGAGGAGATTAGATTACTAAATTACCGCGAAGAATTCGTAACTCCTTCATACGGACTCCGTTTTCGTCTATCTTTTTACTGTTGAGTTCTTATTAATGAGATCTTCAACTCTCATTAAGTTTGCGTAAGCCAAAAACCGCTCGAACTAAAATTCGAGTTTCGGGTCGTGCACTGCTATGTCAAATCTTAGAAAAATCATAACTTCCGCATACGAAGTCAGATTTGGGCGTTCTTTTTTTTTTTGTATGTTCTCGGTTTAATGTATACTAAAACTTTTATTTAGATCACTAAGGCTAAAAAGTCCTTTATCTTAAATTCACTATTTACGTCTCCCGGTGTTGTGCCGGTTTTGCCGAAAAACTTCGACGGGCCATAACTTCTTCGTTATAACTCGGATTTCGGCGTTCTTTATATGTACGGAACCCTTGTGACATATTCTACAACTTGGTTAAGATTATTTATTCTAAATAATAATTTGTCAAAAAGTCATTTTTGACCCCTATTATCTCTAAATTGACTAGCCCGGTCTACGAGCGTTACAGTGTAATGCCACAGGTCGCACGTGGTCTTACTGGTCAAGCCTGGGGCCAATCCCTGGGTCTTACAGACAAATGCTAAGGGCCACCCCTGGTCTTTCATGCAAGCATCACAAAGACAACTATACATACCACTCTACTAGGCTACTCATCGTATAGGGTGCCAGGAGCCACGTCTTGTTTTTTCAGACGTAATAGCATACAGTGCGCCAGGAGCCACCTCTCGGTCTTTCATTCATGTTGCCTAGGGCTAACCCCTGGGTCCTCCTACCAGACATAATAACATATTGTGTGCCAGGAGCCATCTCCTGGTTTTTCATGCATAATGCCTCGGGCTAACCCCTGGGTCTTCCTACCATACATAATAACATACCTAGTGCCAGGGGCCTCCTCCTGGTCTTCCATGCATAATGCCTAGGGCTAACCCCCGGGTCTTCCTACTATACATAAACTAAATGGGTCGGCATTGTGGCCATAGACCCATACAAACAGTGAGGAGACTCACCTCGGACTGCCGAAAACTCGCTGAACACCTTTGACTGCTAACCGGCAACTTCTGAACCGCTGACCCTTCGGCTTCCTGTACTATCAATACCCAAAATAACATTTAGATCAATAATCCAAAAGTCACTCCTGATCAAACTTGGTCAAAGTCAACGGTCAAAGTCAACATCCAGTTGACCTGACTCGCCGAGTTGGCCTACCAACTCGTCGAGTCCATACTCCTCCAATCTATACAACCCCGAATCTACTCGTCGAGTCTAGCAATAACTCGACGGGTTCTCCTTCAACCACACAATCGGGACCAACTTCATCCGACTCGCTGAGTTCATCCTTGAACTCGTCGAGTTCATCATCCACATATGAATGTGTCTAGTCTGTGACTCGCCGAGTTGTATGAACAACTCATCAAGTACATCATCATAACCAAGGAGATTGACTTATACTCGCTGAGTTCTTCCTTGAACTCATTGAGTACAATGAACTTCATGGCAATTATGGACTCAGATTGGCTGAGTCCCTTTCCAATCTCAACTCATACCCTTAACAGAAGGGTTTTGGGGCAAGAACTGGCCCGACTCGTCGAGTCCCACAACCGACTCGCCGATTCTCTCTATGTCCAACACTATTCCGACGATTTCAGACAAGCTTAAGGCATCCAAGACCCAGATCTAGCCTCCTAGGGTCGGGATGTCACACAAAGTTGCTACCTTTGCATCCTTACATGGCCCTTTTTGCTCAAAAGGCCATAATAACCACTTAATCTTTACATGGGGAGGTTTGATGGCATAAAGCTCCCACCTTTATGTCTTTACTTCACTGAACACCCCTAGATCTGAAAGGATCTAGCTTGGGGGCGTCCAAATCCAACAAGGCATCATTCTTGGTCCATAACTTCATAAAAGGGACAAAAGGAGATCTAACAAACCACAAGGCAAGAAAGGAACTTGATTACCAATATGAGCAACAAATGGGATGGATCATCTGGATCTACTCCTCCCTTCTTAGATCACCAATCTCATTCTTCACCTTCCAAGCTCCAAGAATGCTTCAAGACTCACAAAATGGCTCACAAGCTCAAAGGAGACTCTAGGGTTTTGCTATGGACGTGAGAGAGTATCAAGGGGGCTGGTGGAAGGCCATAATGTTCCTTAAATAGGGTACACGTCCCGCAATTAGGATTTTCCCAAACCTGGCCAACTCGCCGAGTCAGTCTTCTGACTTGTCGAGTAGGTCACTAAACCTGCGACCAAATCGCGTCCCAACTCGTCGAGTCACCCTCCCCATTTGAGATTTCTTCCCTTTCTAAGCCTTCTGAATTAAGGGTGTTACATTTACACTTATACGCCTCAAAAGAAAAGTCCAACGCATTAAAATCTCAAAAAAAAAAAGACTTATAATACCTACAAAAAGTGAATTTGTTGTGTAATTGTTTATACAAAACATCAAACTTTGGTAGAGGTAGAGGTGCACTTCGAACGCGCCGATCATCCAATAGAGAGGTAATAACATTTGGGTGAGAACATGATAGTTGATGGGGGAAGGATGGTCGGTAACCTCTTCTAGGTTGTATCGGCAACATAAATGATAACGACAATTGAAGATGGTGGATCATAAAGGAGTTGTAAGTGGAGTTAGTTGTCGGTGGTGGAAGGGCGTGGAGTGAGTGGTCGTAGAAGAGAAATAAATATAGAACGCTGGTTAGTAGAGGAGATCTAGGGTTTAAAAAGAAGGAGAGGGCCCATCATGGCCCCTTCCATTGATGGAAATTCGGTTGCAGACGATGAACTAACGGCCGACCGGAGAGATCTTCGAGAATAAGAACTAAAAGCTCCAAATCCGGATCAAATTTACTTGTTGTTCCCCTAAATCGTTAATCGTGGTTGATCGGGGCGGCGGGATAGGGTTAGGGCTACTTGTGTGTGACTGAAAAGGTGGACTTCCAGGGCGTCAATTGTATATTTGGTGGAGACAGGTAGTGGTGCGCTGCTTGTGTGTGATATTGTCAGAGTCATGGAAGAACACCCGACGTCATGAGGGTGAAGAGATAAACAGAGACGGGTGAGAATTGGTTTGATGGCGGTTGTTGTGTGTTTAGTAGAATAGGGTAAGGTAATATCGTGTAGTGTAATACGATGTGTTATATGCTTAATATTATTATACATGAGGTAATACTTATTATACCTCTTAATTTTCAATAAAGAGGCGATATATTTAATAGTACATTAAAGATTAGTAAGAAAAAACTTAGAAGATCAATCTTGCAGTACACATCAGATAATATTAGTCAAAATATTAGTTCAACACAAACCTATCTATGTCTCGAAGATCCATTACCGACCGACACGTTTAATGACATCCTCCATAGCAGAATCCAGCATCTCCTCACAGTTGATGGGTGAACAAAAACTAAGGGTATACCTTTATGATACCCGGTCTTCATTATATTCATGACCACAAATTTGATAAGATAAATTATAAATATTACAAAAGCTTTACTTTAGCCCTATAAAAGTGAAATCGTAAAGATTTGTACTTATACACCTCAAAGAAATGTCCAACGCAGTAAAATCTCAAAAAAAAAGACTTATAATACCTGTAGAAACTGAATTTGTTGTGTAATTGTTTATGCAGAACATCAAACGTTGGTAGAGGTAGAGGTGCACTTCGAACGCGTCGATCATCCAATAGAGAGGTAATAACATTTGGGTGAGAACATGATAGTTGGTGGGGGAAAGGATGGTCGGTAACCTCTTCTAGGTTGTAGCTGCGACATAAATGATAGCGACAATTGAAGATGGTGGATGATAAAGGATTTGTAAGTGGAGTTGGTTGTCGGTGGTGGAAGGGCGTAAAGTGAGTGGTCGTGGCAGAGAAAGAAATATGGAGCACTGGTTAGTAGAGGAGATCTAGGGTTTAAAGATAAGGAGAGGGCCCATCGTGGCCCCTTCTATTGCTGGAAATTCGGTTGCAGACGATGAACTCACGGCCGACTGGAGAGATCTTTGAGAATAAGAACTAAAAGCTCCAAACCTGGATCAAATTTACTTGTTGTTCCCCCAAATCGTTGACCGTGGTTGATCGTGGCGGCGGGATAAGGTTAGGGCTACTTGTGTGTGACAGAAAAGGTGGACTTCCAAGGCGTCGATTGCATCTTTGGTGGAGACAGGTAGTGTTGCGCTGCTTGTATGTGATATTGTCGGAGTCAGGGAAGAACACCTGACGTCGTGAGGGTGAAGAGATAATCAGAGACGGATGATAATTAGTTTAATGGCAGTTGTTGTGTGTTTAGGAGATTAGGGTAAGGTACTACCGTGTAGTGTAATACGATGTGTTATATGCTTAATATTATTGTACATGAGGTAATACCTATTGTACCTTTTAATTTTCAAGAAAGAGGCGATATGTTTAATAATATAGTAAAAATTTGGTTTCAACAAAAGCAATTACAAAGTGTTTAAATGGATCGCAAACACACCGCTTTATGTGATTTTACCACATTTACATGAATTTATTTTAAACGAATATAAAACATATAATTTAGAGATATTTAGGGTATGCTTGATTGTGATTTTTTTCGGTTCTCCATAAATTTTTTTAAATAAAAATGAAAATCTTGAAAACAAGTTTGGTGGATTCAATTTTCAAAAATTTTCTAAAAAAATGAAAATTTTATATTTTTCAAATTGTATGAAAATTAGAAAATTCATTTTTATGGTTTCTCAAAGTTTTCTATCAAATTTGTTTTCTAAAATTTTTGTTGAAAACTAAAAATAAAAAACTCAATTCTATTTATTAAAAATATTTAAAAATAAATAAAAATAACCTTCTACAACACACAACCTTAGCTTTTTGAGGTGCATTCCAATAAAATGTATTTTCATTAATAATAACCAAAAAGATATAAGTCAAAAATGGTAAAACACACACCCTTAGCCTAGAATACATAGAGCCCATACTTTTAATAGGGCCAATTTGAATGCATTAGCCCAATCTTCAATCTGAGAGACTGAAACCCTAGCTTCAGAGCAAGCTACTATAAATACACACGTCCAACTCTAAACCCTAATTGATCATCGTTTCATAAAGATGTCGAAGCGAGGTAAATGATCAGAAGGGTATTTTCGTTTATATTCATACATTTCATTACAAGTGTTTCCAATTGATTTATGATCCTTGTTTCTATTTGTTTCTAACCATCAAGGGTTTGATTTTTCAATGTGCATTGTATGCAGGAAGGGGAGGTTCTGCGGGTAACAAATTTCGAATGTCACTGGGTCTGCCAGTGGCGGCGACGGTGAACTGTGCTGATAACACCGGCGCAAAGAACCTTTACATAATATCCGTAAAGGGAATCAAGGGACGTTTGAATCGGTTGCCTTCAGCATGTGTTGGAGATATGGTGATGGCTACTGTGAAGAAAGGAAAACCTGATCTTCGTAAGAAAGTGATGCCGGCTGTAATCGTCAGACAACGCAAGCCATGGCGCCGAAAGGATGGCGTCTTCATGTACTTTGAAGGTATTACTCGTTGTCTTTCGTATTCCTCTGAATCCTTTATATTTGCATGATTTTTGACCCTACTTCGGTGATATCTCAAGATTGGGACCTGTCTCTTATTTAAAAAATGATCTCTTTGAAAATGTAACCAGACTAGTCAAGTATCTTTTCATTTTGATTGTTTGATACTGTTACACGTCTGGAATATAAACTAAATCTATCGTTACAGATGTTCTAATGCTAATTAAGCACTCATCTGCTCCATGTAGACTTGACATAAACCAAACTTTAATCTTCCTTTTCTCTTTACTTTGGGATGTATTGGTCTTTCCTTCTGTCTAATGAGTGTTATCATGGTAAATAGGGAAAATGTTATTGCATGTTATGTGACCAGTTTACTGTTATAATGTTAGTGAATGGAAAATGTATCCAGACTAGTCAAATATCTTCTCATTTTGATTGGTTGATATTGTTACACGTCTGGAAAATCAATCTGTGATCAATCGTTACAGTTGTTGTTCTTTTCAAGCTTGCAACTGCTACATCTGATTGCTACATTTTCCTTCTTTCTAATGAAGACATTGTACATTTCATGTTTTAAATCATCTTAACAAAACTATTGCGTTTCTAATATGTTGCATCTTTTATATGGTAACAGATAACGCTGGTGTTATTGTCAACCCAAAAGGAGAAATGAAAGGTACACGACATATTTTGATTGTTTTATTTGATTAATGGTGAAAAGTTTGTTTTACTTATCATTATATCCTTGCAAATTATGTTGTTGATGGTGATTGATTTTTTAGGGTCTGCAATCACTGGACCGATTGGGAAGGAATGTGCTGATCTGTGGCCAAGAATTGCTAGTGCAGCAAATGCAATAGTTTAAGAATTTCTTTTTCTTCACAAACCACATCTGTAAAACTCCGAGCTGCTTGAGTTTTTTTTTTGATATGTTTGTTATATACTTCATAACTTTTAGTTGTTGACTTTTTATATCCCATTGGAAGGTGATGGTATTTTTAACATGCTTGATTGTCTTATGATATTTTGTCCATTTTTGTGTTTTAACAACCAACCAGACCTAAAGTGAGTGAACCAAGAGGTTAGGGCAAAGTTGAAAGAAAAGTTAGTAGTACCACTGAAGATTAGCTCTTAGTTGTAAACCAAGAGGTTTGGCCTCAAATTGGAAAGTTGACTGTTTCTCACTAATGGACCTGGTTTATTTTTGAATGCTATGACTGCAGTCTGATTCCTTTATATGCTGAAATTAGATTGCATTCATTTCATATGTTAATTTTGATTTCCTATGTTGGACATCTGTTAGTATTTGTGTGTTTTTGTCATCTCAATTGGAGTTATGAAATATAGTAGTTAATATACAAGAAACTGGAATGCACAAATACGGGGGTTATCTTAATTGCTGAATTTAGATGTGCGTCAAACACTTCCAATCATCTTTGCACAATACATCAATCAATCTCAAATTCTCCACCCTTCACCCCAGCTGCTGCCATGTGAGGACAAAAGTTTACCTACAGAACTGGATGTGGACTGTGGTCATGGTTTTAAGGCATATGTATAAACAAATCTCACATTATTATATGGACTGTATCACTGTACTCATGGTTTTTTAAGGCATGCAACTTCCAAAATTGTTTCAGCTAGGAACATGCCCAGAAGCTGCAACCCATTTGCAAGATATGAGGGATATGCTTATTTCCATATCAAATGATCTCATTGAAAATGTTACTGAATTGAACTCCGATCAATTAGAAAAGCTTCATCAAGATAGGTAATGTCACATTTTTGATCAGAAAAAGAATAATGGAATTTTACTTTTGGTGCCTGATAAATTTGAATGAAGTAATCATAGGAGGCAACTAAAAAAGCAAATCCATCAGCTTAAACAATGTTCTTCTTCTATTCTGATGGACGATGAAGGATGCTAATCAAACTTTTCTACATTTGAAGTATCAAACATCATTAACATTTACCTCAAGGGTTGAGTCTGTTAGACTTGATGATCAATTTTACATGCATAATAAATGGGGCCCTTGGATGACTGACTTTTCAATCATTTCCATGTGATCATTCAAGAATGTTTATCAAGTTTTAAATCTTTAATTTCTTTACTTTTTGACGTGGGTTGAATGTTTTTATAAAAAATATAATGTTATAAATTAAATGGTAAGTCATAAATATATATTGTATGAGGGTAATATAGTCATTTTGCATTATCACATAAATCTCAAATAACAAGTTTCAGTAAGAAGTTAATTCAATCAGAACTTTTAACCCAATCAGTTTCTAACTCAGTTAACTCTAACTCTATTAGCAACTATCAAACGACCGTTAAGACAGTTAAAAGAACAACATGGTTGAGTAGAAGATTGATTGTGATGCTATAAACAAATGGTGAAAGCAAACATCAGCTTCCTTAAAAAACCATCGAGTGGGATGGATATAACAATGTGCTCTATGGTCGTAACTATTATGTCCCCTAATGTAATATATGCCATCTTTTATTTTTTCCTTTCATTTTAATAGATCAACCTGCCATGCACCGTCTCCCTTTGTGAACATGAGCGGAATGGTTGGAAAAATACATATGCACACAAGTTAGGGGTTGCAATTATGTCGGGTTTAGATTGCCAGGTCGCGAGTTGACGGATTGGAAACTTCAACCCAGACACAACCCGTTTAACACGTTTAATTATATGGGTTCTCAGTCAATAGAGAACGCCTTAGACCTTTTTATCCTTATTTATTTATGTTTTTATTTTTGCCTTTATTCCCGAAACCTCTAAACCCAAAAACCTTTCCTTCGGTCACTTATCCCCTAGAGAAGCTTCCATTGATTTTTTTTTCTCTTTGACTCAAAAAAAAAAAAAAAAACTTATGTCAGAAGAATGATCTCTTCGCTTTTGGACCCACAAACCCTTTTAACATGAACATGTTTTATAATAACTGCATATATATATATATATATATATATATATATATATATATATATATATATATATATATATATATATATATATAGGGTTAGGTTATTTTGTTTTCATTATCTATTGTGTGCATGTATGACTGATTCTGGACTAATCATTTTAGTTATTTTAAAAAAGTAATTAATGCATACTACATGTTGAAGATATAATGAATATTAATTACATCTTTAGCATTTAATATGCATTAATTACTTTCTTAAAATATCTAAAATGATTGGTCCAGAATCAGTCATACATGCACACAATAGATAGTGAAAACATTTGAACCTAACTCTCTCTCTCTTTATATATATATATATATATATATATATATATATGAATGATTTCTATGGAAAACAAATAACTAGGGCAACATCTACCGGAACCAATAATCAAATGACACGTGTCCATTTCTTTCTTCACAAGTAATGTATTGTGGAAGTGATGTGTTGTTATGTTTTCATTGGTTCAAATATGTGTTGCCCTAATCATTCATTTTCCATATAACTCTTCCCTATATATATATATATATATATATATATATATATATATATATATATATATATATATATATATATATATATATATATATATATATATATATATATATATATATATATATATATATATATATATATATATATATAAGTAAAACTCATTTTAATCGTAGAATAGAAACACCAACTATTTATATGCATATGTTTCTCGGCTTATTCACTCGAGAATCTCTCGAGATTTATCTTCTAGATTATCTAGACTATAACTAACATGATTAACACTTGTAATTCCTCAACTAAAGGTAAGTTACCTCTCTATTTATAGGTAAAAATCTTTATTATTTTATTCATGGCCTAATTTCACCATTAACATTTTTTTTTATCATTTCTTTTACTTTCGACATAATTTTGGCACTAAATACCGCACCTACGAGCACTAGAACCAACTTGGTCTTGGATGAAATCGACTTACCTACCATTTGGCACCGGTTTCAGGCCGACACACATCGGTTCTCCGGCCGGTGGTCGGCTGCCGGATTTCAATTCGAGGCTTTTGTTTCAAACTTCAAAATTTCATAACTTATTCATACGAACTTCGTTTTCGACGTATTTTTTTTTCATGCGTAGGTATTTCCGAATGCTATAACTTTAATTTAGACCACTTTAGCTAAAAATGAATATATTTTTAGTTTCATATTTGAATGTAGTTATAACTTTTTAAACCATATAACCATTTAAATCTTTTATACATATTTTGATTATTTGTAACTCCAAATTTACTAATATATATTTATATATAACTTATGATAATTTTATAAATATATTTGACATAAACATTTGCCTTTATTTATTTATTTATATATTCTTTCATTTTACGTCAGAATCCAATTTATTGGATTAATTAATGCATATATTCATCGATATTAATTATCGTATAACCATTAAATATTTTTGACATAAATATTTGTCTTAATAATGTATTTATTTATAATTAAAAACGGGGCGTTATATTTTTAGTCCAAGATATCTAGATAATATTGTGAGGCTCTTCAATACCTTTCCGTGTATATGAAGTTGGTCGAAAACGGAGTTGGAACGAAGAAGTTATGACCGTTAGAAGTTAGGAAGGTTTTGGGTTTAGTATAATATGCTGGGCATATAGGGTGTATGATTGCGAAGATTCAACCTAGTACGCTGGGCGTACCAGCAGTACATTGGGCATACACGATTAGAACCTAAACTCTAATTTCGGGGTTTTGAGTCTTATTTAAGCTCTTTAACTTCCCAAAACCATTTCCATTCTCGTCCTCCACCTCTCTAACGTCCTCCCTTGAAACCCTAACCATAGTTTGAGCCGTGTGAGCAAAATAAGGTGTTTTGGAGTGTTCTTGGTGCATCTTGGAAAAGAAGGAGCTTATTGGAGAACTGTTGGTTGAATTGGAGCTTGTAGATCCAGACCTTGTTTACTTTGATCTTTCATCTGGAGGTATAAAAGCTTGAATCTTGATGATGCATTTGTTAGATCTAGCTAGTTTTGAGTATTATGAACTTTTGGTCACTTTAGTGCATAAAGTTTAGATCTTGAAAGTTCGTAACCTTGTTATGGATAAAGTTGGAAACTTTATCCATCTAATCATCATAATGATTCAGATCTGAAGTTTGGAGACTCGGACTTAATTGATTAAGTTGAGAAAGATGCACTTTTGGTCCCTTTGAGACTTAAATACTAGATCTTGGTTGTTTGGACCATGCTAATGGATAAAGTTGGGAACTTTATCCATTGTGGAGCTATTAGGAACCATAAAGTATGATCTTGGTCCTTTTATCCCTTCCATGAACGAGTTACGATGTCTTAAAGGATTAATAAGTTAGGGTTTTAGCTTTTGGACCTTTTCCTGCCATGGAAAGTCATAAAGGTGGAAACTTTATGACTTAAGTCGATGTTTTGAGTCTAGATCTAAGCTTTGGACAAAAGGCATTAAAGGATAAAGTGCTTAGTGGAGGAGTGACAACAGGCCGCGTATGTTGGGTGTATGTTGAGTAAGCTAGGCGTACTCAACAACCTTGTACTTTGACTTTCGTTGACTGTTGACTTCTTAACCAAGTTTGAATTTAGGTCAAACTTGAGGATTTTGGGCTATTGATTAGGATTCTATCTGGTTCCAGTGTTAGTGGATTCGCGGGTGCAAGCAGTGCAGCAAAAGGAATCGATCGCATTGTTTCAAAGTTCTTAGATTCAGGTGAGTTTTCCTTATTGTACTTGTGGGTCGAAGGCACCAATGCCGACCCACTAGGTTATGTATCCTGGTATATAAGATGTTTTTATGCTGTGGTTATCTGTTAGATCTGTATCTTGGTATATAGAATGTTGCTGTGCTATAGTGATCTGCTAGATCTGTGTATATATCCTTATATTGTAGGATGCTATAGTAGTTATATACTGGTTATCATCTAGTGGAGTGCCTTAGGGGCTGTATGTAGTCATGTAGGATAACTTGAGAACTCTTGATCTAGGATTTGTTGCCTGTTCCTTGTTTAATTATGGCTCTAAAGTAGGATCATCTGTTCGGGTGGCTATCTCACCTCTGGTTACTTATGGTTACACATTTCATGGAGGTTAGCTTATAACGTCCCAAAAATAAGACCCAAAATTTCATTTTTAATAATATAAAAATAGTAATCCAAAACATTGTCATACAACCCAAAAGACCAAAGTATGTCACTACATCATATCATATCAGAGTAAATCACAAAATGCAGAAAAAGTGGTGTGTGCTTTGCAATCATCCCGAGCTCTTCCCTGTCGATCTTGAAGTACCTGAAACATAAACCAAAAACTATAAACCCAAAGCTTAGTGAGTTCTCCAAGATACAACATACCATACATAAATAAAGACATATTGGTCCCCCGCCCCACATCGGGCTTTGCCCGACATCGAGTCCCACTTGGCCTTAGGCCCCGCCCGACATCGAACCCCACTCAGATTACATATATGTCTTTCATTAAGCCTTGCCGGACATCGGGGCCCGCCCGGTACACATAGTAAACATATCAACATATAATCATGCTAACACATGCGATAATCACAAAACAATATCATACAATACACTCATCGGGCCTCACCCGATATACATACCAACACATAACACATGCAAGAGTCACACAAGCATATAAAATCCTATCATAATAATCATGGGCTGACATTGGTGCCATCGAGGCTCTAAACACAGTGAGGAAACTCACCTCAAACTGTTGAATCTCACAGATAAATCTCTGGCTGCTGGCCCGCTAAAATCCCCGCACTATTAATCATAAAATAACATCCAGTTAATAAATGGATCCCGAATGACACTAAGAGTCCAAACTAGGGTAAAAAACCTTTTTTACTATTTAACAAACTTGGCCCAAGGCCAAGGCCCAATCTAACTGTCCAAAAGCCTAAATTCCAAAATAATCACCCAATGCCCAAATATGACCCAATTTTCCAAATTGGGCCCAAATCCTTTTCACGGGGCTTCAAACAAAAAGTCCAATGAAATAACATCATCCCAAAAATAAAATTCTGATGGCCCAACAAGGCCTAAGACTAATACTGTCCAACATGGCCCCAATACCGAGAAGCCAACAACTCCGAAGCCCATTGCTGAGTACGCAGGGCGTACTCAGCTCGTACGCTTAGCGTACTCGCTTTGGGGCTTGTACGCGCAGCGTACGAATTTATACGCCCAACATACTCCCCAACTTGACCAACTTCCATCATTAAGCTCTTAACTGGTTAAGACTTCAACTCAACACCCAAATCTGACTTCCTTAAGGTGGTTTATCAAGTAAAGTTGGAAAATTTAAGTGCATGCACGGCTTAATGGGGTTCTATAACTCAAAAGTACTTAATAAAGGGTATTAACTCCTACATGAGTCAATAAACACCTTAAAGCTTGCATTTTTATGGACAAAAGGACCAAAAGAGCCTAGATCTACCATTAATCACTTCTGGAGTGAATTAAAAGGCTCAACAATCATTCCAAGGACTCAAAAAGCACAAAATGGCACCAAAAATAGATCCAACATCATAGATTAGCAAGATGGGAGTTTTTTACCTCACAAGGATAGCAAATGATGAACAAATCTCAGACCCTCACGCTACAAGCACAACTCCAAATGGTTCACTTCTTCTTCTCTTTCACAAAGCACCAACCAACACACTTTATGGCTCAAAACTCTCAAGATCTCACTAGGGTTTCAATTTTTGGACAAGAGGGGATGGAGGCTGTCTAAACATAACCAAATGAGGCCATCATAAGGCTTAAATAAGGTGCAATACCCTAAAAATCAGGGTTACATTATCCACACGTACACCATGCATACTCTATGTATGCCCATTGTATGTGGACCAAAGGCATGATCACTCCGGGCTAGTACGCTAAGTGTACCACCTTGTACGCCCCACGTACTAGCTTAAAGGCCAAAAGAAGGGAATTTGCACTTAGGGTTAAGAAGAGACATACCCGAACAAATATGTTACAATTCCTCCCACTTGAATCAAACTTCTTCCTTAAAGCTCGCTGCTCCAAATAAGTTCGGGTAGTGCTCTCTCATCACATCTTCTGGCTCCCACGTCCATTAAGAACCCCTACGATGATGCCACCGGACCTTCACCAACTCAACAACCTTGTTCCTCAAGGTTTTCGTCTTTCGATCTAGAATCGCCACTGGTCTCTTAATATAATTTAGGCGATTATCCACCTGAGTATCCTCCAATGATACCACTGCGAAATCATCCACTAAGCACTTTCATAGCTGAGAGACATGGAACGTGCTATGAATCTGACTGAGATCATCTGGACGATCCAATGATACGCACCCTGACCCACCTAGGCCAAAACCCTAAAAGGACCGACATACCTAGGGCCCAGCTTGCCCCTCTTTCTGAACCGGATGACACCTTTCCAAGGTGACACCTTTCTAAGGTGACACCTTTCCAAGGTGACACCTTCAGGAGGACCATATCCCCCACCTGGAACTCTAGATCTGATTAGCATCTGTCGACATCACTCTTCTGCTGACTCTGAGCTGTATAGAGCCTACTCCGAACCTGCTGTATCAACTTTGTGGTATTGAGTACCATTTTATTACTCCTCATAACCTATTGACCGACCTCACCCCAACATATTGGGGTCCTGCATTTCCTCCCGTAGAGCATCTCAAAAGGAGGTCGATCAATGCTACTGTGATAGCTGTTATTATACGAAAATTCCGCTAACAGAAGATACGTATCCCAACTCCCACCAAAGTCAAAAACACATGTCCGAGGCACATCCTCTAGGTTCTAAATAGTCCGCTCGCTCTGACCATCGGTTTGTGGATGGAATGCTGTGATGAAATGGAGACGAGTACTCAACACATCATGAAACCTCTTCCAAAACCTGGAGGTAAACCAGACATCTTTGTCTGAAACCACCGAAATCGGCACCCCATGATGTGCCATAATCTTCCTAATATAAACCTCAACCAATTTCTCTACAAAAATACTCTCCTGAATCGAGATGAAATGTGTTCTTGGTCAACTGATCCATGATGACCTAAATTGAATCCACTCTGCGCGTAGTCTGAGGTAACTTTGTGATGAAATCCATGGTGACCTCCATCCATTTCCATACGAGAATCTCCAATGACTGCATCTTTCCATGAGGTCACTGATGCTCGGCCTTGACTTTCCTGCAAGTTAGGCACCGCTCCACATAGCAAACCACATCCCGCTTCATGCAGGGCCACCAATAATCAGGACGAAGCTCCCCATACATCTTCTTTGCCCCGGGATGAATAGAGAACCTAGGTGTCACAACTAGGAATTCTGTGTCTTGTAATCACTATACTCAAGTTAATGTGAATCAAAAACTTAAGAGCATGTGTGATACCTATTATTATGACATCAAAAACTTCAATCAAATACATCATACAAGTACTACAAATAGTCATCAAACAATTGGAAACCCTAGAAGTTCTTGTTTATGTCCACTTTGGACTAGGACTTCCTTATTGGACCCGAATGGACCAATAAGCTTCCAATTTGACTATCATGGGCTTAGAACCCTAATTGGGCTCTAATTGGACCCACAATCATTTATTTCAACATTTTGGGCCATTTTGGGCCTAGAATGAAATGAATTAAAAGCTTTGATCCATGATTAACCTAATCTAGCTTAATGAAGCATAAAAATCACAATTTTATTTTATAAGGCCAATGATCACCCAAACTAACTCTAATATTGGTCTTAGGGGCAAAAAGCCCAAAAATCTTTTCTTCCCTCTCCATTCTCGGCCCAAGCCCAAGGAAAAAGGGGGAGTTGACTTTGGATGCCACCTCACTTTTATTTGTTGGGTATCCATGCATGCAACTCATACCTCCAAGCACCTATCTCATCAAAGTCACTCTCTTCTTTCCTCTCCCTCACTCTCGGCCGAAACACACACACACATACACAAATATCTCTCAAACTCTCTCTAGAATACTCAAGAACACATCCTTCCTCTCCACTCAAAAATCTCGAAAATTAGGAGGCTTTCAAGAGGAGATTTCCACAAACTCTTCATCTAAGGTAAGATTATGCTTGGATCTATGACTTAGATTCTTTGTTTTATCAAAATCTTTTCCTAATCCATGCAAAAATCGTGATCTTACATCCTAGAAGCACATCAAACTCGAGATCTTCAAGAAAAGGGTGCTAAAGCCAAAAATCACCAAGTTTTCTTCCATCTTTTCTTCAAAAACCGAAACCACACCCTAAGGTGAGCTTCATACCCCCTATTTTCTGTTTTTATGAGTTTTGTGGGGGGGGGGGGGGGGGGGAATACAAGTGAAAGTGTAGATCTATATGTGTTTTGTATGCCTTGTATGATTTCTATGCTTATATGGGTGTTTTTGTGTGTTTATGATGTTGGATCTAGCCATAAACCCCTAAAAATCGTGATATACATTATGTTAAAGGATACTAGCATCAAATATAATTCTACATACAAAGTGTTCCAAGGAAAATAGCTAAATGGCTTAATAACATTTCCTTTGGGCTAAAAACTCAATTTTTGGACGTAAAATGTTAAAAATATAAAGTTAAAGGGCCCAAAATGAAATATTTCGAAATCTGATGGGTGAGATGAGTCAAAACAGTTTCCATAATGTATTTTCTGAAAATATACTTTTTGGAGGATTAAAAACATAAATTTCAAGCTTAATGGGCTAAAAATGGCATTTTCGGCCCAATAGGGCCCAATATGCGAAATTTTCTGTTTTGGAGGACCAAAACTGTGGTTTTCTGTAAAACAGTGGACTACTAGTGTTCCAAGTACTTTTCAAAGGTTTAAAATGCTTTTCAAATTTAAAAAGGACCAAAGTTGCAAAAATTTTCCAATTTGGGCCAAAATTGTAAAAACTGCGAAAAAGAGGGATTATAACCGAGAAAACTGTATTTTCAGGGACTTAAACTGTTTTCAATGAAAAATATGCTGAAAAATATCAATTTCCATAATTTTTGGTGTTCAAATGTCAAGAAAAATGATTTAAGGACCAAACCGGAAAGTTATTTAATTAGAGGGTTGAAAAAGTAAATTTACAAACAATGAGGGGCTGAAAACAGAAAATTTTCAAGGCTAATTCAATACACTCAATTTGATCAAATATTGGCACCACGACTACCGACGAAATACAATACACAACAATACCAAAAATCGTTGTTAAACGAATTGGTTCGGTCTCGAACTAATAAAAATCCGAAACTACTAACGCGACGATACCTCGATTCACACAAGTAACATTTGGGAATTTAATACACACGTGAGAGTGCACAGACATCTACGCACCATCTTTGGGCCCCAAAGTGTAAAATCTTGTTTGTTGGGCCTAGCTAGCCCAATGACTTGATCTTAAGGCCCGAAGACTTCTACCTTACGAGTTGTTGGGTCTTACATGATCTAACACAGCGTAAAAGGACTTTCAATGGCTTTTATACTATTGGTCCCCAAGGGTCCTTTGGTACTGCTAGTAAAGTCGGTATTTTAATGCGAGGCGGGTCAAGGGCCTCTCATACTCTTTTTTTATCCCCAACCAGCTACGGAGTTATCGAGGTCTTCGTGCCCTCTTTCTCTTCGGATGTGGGATTACCTGAAGTCAGGGCGGTTGGATAACGTGATTAGTACGGACGACGCCTGCGGGATCGTTAGTATAGTTATAAACTGGTTGTTTGTGTAACGCGTGTTTATAGCAATTCATCATGCGCAAAAAAATCCGACGTCGCCTAGAATTAATGACTTCACACGCTGCAATGGTTTTATTTTCAACTTCATGGAATTCAAAGAATTAGGAAAACATCGGGTTTTCCTAGGGTTTTTCAATACATACGGTTTCGAAATGTACACAAGTTTAATGAACATTTTTTTTACAACTATAGAAACAAACAAGCATACTTATGGATCTTAACAAACGTTTTCAAATACTCTTTTCAGAAAATATTGGATTTTCTGGTGGTTTTCAAAATAATACAAAACGTTGCTTTTCAAATACCGCTTATGAACTCACCAACATTTCACATGTTGACGTTTTTCAAAATACTTGTATTCTCAGGTAACAAGTGATCCAAAGGAAAATGTACTCAGTGATGGCTTGCAGTTTATTTATTTATGAATCGAACAATTTATTTTTGGGAATGTAATGTTTAAACAATGCACTCCATGTAAACTTTATCGGTTGTACTATATTAATGCATGGTGACGAATGTTGTTACGTTTCATATATATTCAATGTTATGGTATTCAATTAAGTCACAACAGCCCTCGGACGTTTCCACCGTCTGGTTCGGGGGTGTGACAGGTTGGTATCAGAGCTTTGTTTATAGTGAACTAGCATGTCTAGCCACACATTGATATGCAACTATAAACCAAAAAGAGGGACTAACATAACTCCGAACAAAACAAGTAAATAAAACACCCTTACTTGCATTAGGAATAGGAACATAACGCCGAACCAAACACAATAATGCTAGTATGTCGGTTAATTCGGGACTGTTCTTAGTGATACCAAGGAGTGGATGTAGCCTGATCAACTACATTCTCTCCAAAGTAAAACTAACACACGTCTTGATGAGATCGGGATAGCTAGGGAACCTAAAACTATACCCCTTTATCACCAAAAAGAGAACGCCTGCTTAGTCTGCAATAGTGGAAGAGGCATAGGATAATATTAGTGAACTTTTACGTGTTTGCTATGTGTTGCAAATCTAGGATTGTATGCTAAATGATAGAAGTACTTAAGTTCGTGCCATACACCTAGTCAGTAGGACCACAACCTCACGAAAACCACGTACACTCAACATCTTTCCGTTTTGTGACAAGAAGATGCCTCACCGACCTACTCGCGGAAACCCTGGACCAACTTCACCCGAGGTTAACTCCACTGCATTCCAGGCAGCCGTGTCTGCTGCGGTCACCGCAGCTATGGCACAACTCCATCAGGGGAATAATGGAGGAGGCAACGGGCAAGGGGCAGGAAGTTCGAACAACAGGATGAACCAAGGATCTACCAAAACATGTACCTACAAGGACTTCACAAACGCTAAACCACGAACTTTCAACGGCACTGGAGGGGTGATCACTCTGAAGCGATGGATTGAAAAGGTGGAGTCGGTATTCGAGATATGCGATTGCCCTGAACAGATGAAGGTGAAGTTCGCGGCCTGCACTTTTGTGGACCAAGCACTCACTTGGTGGAACGGACACGTGGAAGCCATGACGCTCCCTGTAGCCAACTCTATGCCATGGACAAAAATGAAAGAAATGTTAATGGCTGAGTATTGCCCACGAGGCGAAATACAGAAGATGGAGCAAGAGCTATGGAACCTCACTGTGTAGAATGCGAATATCGATGCCTACATATCGAGATTTAGTGAACTATCTCTGTTGTGCCCGGGAATGATCACCTCGGAAGGAAAGAAGATTGAGCGATTCATCTGGGGACTAACATCACCCATTCAAGGGAATGTGATAGCTGCGAACCCTGAAACGTTTGATAGTGCGAAGAGATTGGCGAAGAGGCTGTATGATCATAACAACAAGAAGGGCGAGAAGCCAGTGGAGGCTGAGAAGAAAAAGGAGGGTGATGGCAAGAAAGGGAAGAACAACAAGAGGAAGGGACGTCAGGGCCCCGAGACCTCTAAAAAGCAGCAGACAGTGGCTGTTAACGCTGTCACCGCACCGGTTCCAGCCGCACCACATGCTCCAGCCTCAGCTGCTTCAAATGCTTCAAGACCCTATTCCGGTAATCTTCCCAAATGCAATAAGTGCGGTCTCCATCATAACGGAGAATGCAGGGATTTTCATTGCACCAGTTGCAACCGAAGGGGACACACTGCAAGGTACTGCAGGACTTACCCTCCCCAGAACCAAAATCAGGGAAACAACAACAACAACCATCGCAACAACAACAACACCAATGCCGGCGACAATAATGCAGGGCCTAGCCACACCTGCTTCGGGTGTGGAAGGACGGGGCATTTCCGCCGAGACTGCCCTAACAACAACAATCCCGGGAACAGAGGAACAGGAAGGATGCTGACTATGGGTCAGGGTGAGGCGGTTTAGGACCCCGCAGTTGTGACCGGTATGTTTCTCCTAAACCACACTTATGCATGCATCTTATTTGACACCGGAGTGGAGCGAAGTTTCGTAAGCGAGAAGTTTAAACATTTATTAAAACAACAACCCCAGAAGCTAAATGAAACCTATACGGTGGAAATGGCCAATGGGAAAACCGAATCCACTGGGGAAATCTACATCGGATGTACCCTAACCCTTAACCAACACGTCTTTCGAATAGACCTAATGCCAGTGTCAATTAGGAGTTTCGATGTGATTATCGGCATGGATTGGTTAAGCCCCCACCATGCTGAGATTATGTGCCACGAGAAGGCCGTTCGCCTTCGTCTCCCAAATCACGAAACCCTAGTAATTTACGGAGACAAACCCAGCATGAATCTTCGCCTCATCTCGTGCATCAAGGCACAAAAACATCTACGAAAGAACAACTTGGCGTTCTTGGCTCACATAATGGATAAGACCAAGGAAGAAACTAACATCCAAGATATTCCGGTAGCGTGTGAATTTCTAGACGTATTTCCTGAAGATCTTCCGGGAGTACCCCCAGAGAGACAGGTTGAGTTCCGAATCGACCTCGTTCCAGGAGCAACTCCTCTCGCTAAATCACCCTATCGGTTGGCTCCTGCTGAAATGCAGGAATTGTCCAGCCAACTCAGTGAGCTTCTGGACAAGGGATTTATCCGACCTAGCTACTCGCCATGGGGAGCTCCAGTGCTCTTTGTCAAAAAGAAGGACGGATCTTTCAGAATGTGCATCGATTACATAGAGTTAAATAAACTCACTGTTAAAAACCGCTACCCACTCCCACGAATCGATGATCTATTTGACCAGCTCCAAGGAGCTAGTTATTTTTCTAAAATAGATCTACGGTCCGGATACCACCAACTCAAAATCCGGGAAGAAGATATTCCCAAAACCGCTTTCCGAACTGGCTACAGACATTATGAGTTCGTCGTAATGCCTTTCGGTCTAAGAAATGCACCTGCCGCATTTATGGACCTAATGAATCGAATCTGTCGACCGTTCCTTGACAACTTCATCATTGTGTTTATCGATGACATCCTCGTCTATTCCCGAAGCAAAGAAGAGCATGGCCAACATCTCCGACAAGTCCTAGAAACTCTGCGATCGGAAAAGCTTTACGCCAAACTCTCCAAGTGTGAGTTCTGGCTCCGGAATGTGAACTTCCTAGGCCACATAGTTAGCCAAGACGGAATTCATGTGGATCCCTCTAAGGTCAAAGCTGTGGAAGGATGGGCAACCCCGACGACGCCCACTGAAATTCGTCAATTCTTAGGCCTAGCAGGCTACTATAGGAGATTCATTCAAAACTTCTCTAAGATCGCCAAGCCACTTACCTCGCTTACGCAAAAGGGCGTACCATTCAAATGGACAGACAAACAAGAGATTGCGTTTCGAACCTTGAAGCAAGCTCTCTATAGCGCTCCCGTACTATCTCTACCTGAAGGAACAGAAGATTTTGTAGTCTACTGTGATGCGTTAAATCAGGGCTTAGGTTGCGTTCTCATGCAACGTGGAAGAGTGATAGCATACGCGTCCCGCCAACTAAAGACGCACGAAGTAAATTATACGACCCATGACCTAGAATTGGGAGCCGTGGTCTTCGCTCTGAAAATTTGGAGGCACTACCTGTACGGTACGAAGTGCACCATCTTCACGGACCACAAGAGTCTCCAGCACATCTTGAACCAGAAGGAGCTGAACATGAGACAACGACGATGGGTTGAATTGCTAAACGACTACGAGTGCGAAATCAAGTACCACCCAGGCAAGGCCAACGTGGTAGCTGATGCATTAAGTCGGAAGGAGTACTCTAATCGCCGTGCGAAAACTCTCTCGATAACCATTGAATCTCATCTGGCCACTCAAATTGCATCAGTGCAGTCGGAGGCCATGAAAACGGAAAATAGAGCTAACGAGGCATTACGCGGGATGGAGAAGAATCTTGAGGCAAGGGAGAATGGAGTATACTACTTCATGAACCGTATTTGGGTCCCAAAAATCGGAGGATTTAGGGAGGTTGTTATGAAGGAAGCCCACAAGACACGATACTCCATTCATCCCGGTTCAGACAAGATGTATTTGGATATTAAACAACACTATTAGTGGCCTAACATGAAGGCGGAAATTGCGACCTACGTTAGTAAGTGCCTTACGTGTGCCAAGGTAAAGGTGGAGTACCAGAAACCCTCAGGATTGTTACAGCAACCGGTAATCCCTGAGTGGAAATGGGAGGGGATTTCTATGGATTTCGTGACCAAGCTACCCAAGACGTCGGACGGACTGGACACCATATGGGTAATAGTCGACCGACTGATGAAGTCTGCCCATTTCCTGCCTATAAAAGAATCCTACAAGATGGAAAGACTGACACGTTTGTACATTCGGGAGATCGTGAGACTCCATGGAGTACCAGTGTCTATTATCTCGGATAGGGACAGTAGATTCACTTCGCGCTTTTGGCAATCACTCCACAAGGCAATGGGAACTCAGCTCGACATGAGCACCGCGTATCACCCACAAACGGACGGTTAAAGTGAGCAAACCATTCAAACGCTTGAAGACATGCTTCGTGCATGTGTAATAGACTTTGGGAAGTCTTGGGATACCCACCTACCTTTGATCGAATTCTCATATAACAATAGTTATCATTCGAGCATCAAGGTGGCTTTTTTCGAAGCACTGTACGGACGTAAATGTAGATCACCGTTATGTTGGGCTGAAGTAGGTGACACCCAGCTAGCAAGAACACATACGTCGGACAAGGCACTAACGGGACCGGAGATCATTCGCAAAACCACGGAAAAGATCGTTCAAATCAGAGCTCGATTGCAAGCATCGCGTGACCGACAAAAGAGCTACGCCGACAAACGGCGAAAGCCCTTAGAATTTCAGGTCGGTGATCGAGTACTGTTGAAAGTCTCACCCTGGAAAGGGGTTATACGTTTCGGAAAACGGGGAAAGCTGAACCCACGATACATTGGACCTTTCGAAATCGTCGCCCGAATAGGTCCGGTAGCATACAGACTGCAACTACCCGCAGAGCTAAACGGTGTACACCCCGTGTTTCATGTCTCTAATATGAAGAAGTGCCTATCAGATGAAACCCTTGTCATTCCTCTTGACGAAATCGAAATCAATGAGAATCTCATGTTCGTTGAAGAACCAATCGAAATTATGGACAGGGAGGTGAAGCGTACTAAGCAAAGTCGCATCCCGATCGTGAAAGTACGGTGGAACGCAAAGCGTGGGCCAGAATTCACGTGGGAACGCGAAGACCAAATGAAGCAAAAGTACCCTCACCTATTCTAGCATTCTCAAATCTAGCTTTCAAACAGAATTTCGGGACGAAATTCCCTCTAACGGGGGGATGATGTCACAACTAGGAATTCTGTGTCTTGTAATCACTATACTCAAGTTAATGTGAATCAAAAACTTAAGAGCATGTGTGATACCTATTATTATGACATCAAAAACTTCAATCAAATACATCATACAAGTACTACAAATAGTCATCAAACAATTGGAAACCCTAGAAGTTCTTGTTTAGGTCCACTTTGGACTAGGACTTCCTTATTGGACCCGAATGGACCAATAAGCTTCCAATTTGACTATCATGGGCTTAGAACCCTAATTGGGCTCTAATTGGACCCACAATCATTTATTTCAACATTTTGGGCCATTTTGGGCCTAGAATGAAATGAATTAAAAGCTTTGATCCATGATTAACCTAATCTAGCTTAATGAAGCATAAAAATCACAATTTTATTTTATAAGGCCAATGATCACCCAAACTAACTCTAATATTGGGCTTAGGGGCAAAAAGCCCAAAAATCTTTTCTTCCCTCTCCATTCTCGGCCCAAGCCCAAGGAAAAAGGGGGAGTTGACTTTGGATGCCACCTCACTTTTATTTGTTGGGTATCCATGCATGCAACTCATACCTCCAAGCACCTATCTCATCAAAGTCACTCTCTTCTTTCCTCTCCCTCACTCTCGGCCGAAACACACACACACACATACACAAATATCTCTCAAACTCTCTCTAGAATACTCAAGAACACATCCTTCCTCTCCACTCAAAAATCTCGAAAATTAGGAGGCTTTCAAGAGGAGATTTCCACAAACTCTTCATCTAAGGTAAGATTATGCTTGGATCTATGACTTAGATTCTTTGTTTTATCAAAATCTTTTCCTAATCCATGCAAAAATCGTGATCTTACATCCTAGAAGCACATCAAACTCGAGATCTTCAAGAAAAGGGTGCTAAAGCCAAAAATCACCAAGTTTTCTTCCATCTTTTCTTCAAAAACCGAAACCACACCCTAAGGTGAGCTTCATACCCCCTATTTTCTGTTTTTATGAGTTTTGTGGGGGGGGGGGGGGGGGAATACAAGTGAAAGTGTAGATCTATATGTGTTTTGTATGCCTTGTATGATTTCTATGCTTATATGGGTGTTTTTGTGTGTTTATGATGTTGGATCTAGCCATAAACCCCTAAAAATCGTGATATACATTATGTTAAAGGATACTAGCATCAAATATAATTCTACATACAAAGTGTTCCAAGGAAAATAGCTAAATGGCTTAATAACATTTCCTTTGGGCTAAAAACTCAATTTTTGGACGTAAAATGTTAAAAATATAAAGTTAAAGGGCCCAAAATGAAATATTTCGAAATCTGATGGGTGAGATGAGTCAAAACAGTTTCCATAATGTATTTTCTGAAAATATACTTTTTGGAGGATTAAAAACATAAATTTCAAGCTTAATGGGCTAAAAATGGCATTTTCGGCCCAATAGGGCCCAATATGCGAAATTTTCTGTTTTGGAGGACCAAAACTGTGGTTTTCTGTAAAACAGTGGACTACTAGTGTTCCAAGTACTTTTCAAAGGTTTAAAATGCTTTTCAAATTTAAAAAGGACCAAAGTTGCAAAAATTTTCCAATTTGGGCCAAAATTGTAAAAACTGCGAAAAAGAGGGGTTATAACCGAGAAAACTGTATTTTCAGGGACTTAAACTGTTTTCAATGAGAAATATGCTGAAAAATATCAATTTCCATAATTTTTGGTGTTCAAATGTCAAGAAAAATGATTTAAGGACCAAACCGGAAAGTTATTTAATTAGAGCGTTGAAAAAGTAAATTTACAAACAATGAGGGGCTGAAAACAGAAAATTTTCAAGGCTAATTCAATACACTCAACTTGATCAAATATTGGCACCACGACTACCGACGAAATACAATACACAACAATACCAAAAATCGTTGTTAAACGAATTGGTTCGGTCTCGAACCAATAAAAATCCAAAACTACTAACGCGACGATACCTCGATTCACACAAGTAACATTTGGGAATTTAATACACACGTGAGAGTGCACAGACGTCTACGCACCATCTTTGGGCCCCAAAGTGTAAAATCTTGTTTGTTGGGCCTAGCTAGCCCAATGACCTGATCTTAAGGCCCAAAGACTTCTACCTTACGAGTTGTTGGGTCTTACATGATCTAACACAGCGTAAAAGGACTTTCAATGGCTTTTATACTATTGGTCCCCAAGGGTCCTTTGGTACTGCTAGTAAAGTCGGTATTTTAATGCGAGGCGGGTCAAGGGCCTCTCATACTCTTTTTTTATCCCCAATCGGCTACAGAGTTATCGAGGTCTTCGTGCCCTCTTTCTCTTCGGATGTGGGATTACCTGAAGTCTGGGCGGTTGGATAACGTGATTAGTACGGACGACGCCTACGGGATCGTTAGTATAGTTATAAACTGGTCGTTTGTGTAACGCGTGTTTATAGCAATTCATCATGCGCAAAAAAATCCGACGTCGCCTGGAATTAATGACTTCACACGCTGCAATGGTTTTATTTTCAACTTCATGGAATTCAAAGAATTAGGAAAACATCGGGTTTTCCTAGGGTTTTTCAATACATACGGTTTCGAAATGTACACAAGTTTAATGAACATTTTTTTTACAACTATAGAAACAAACAAGCATACTTATGGATCTTCACAAACGTTTTCAAATACTCTTTTCAGAAAATATCGGATTTTCTGGTGGTTTTCAAAATAATACAAAACGTTGCTTTTCAAATACCGCTTATGAACTCACCAACATTTCACATGTTGACGTTTTTCAAAATACTTGTATTCTCAGGTAACAAGTGATCCAAAGGAAAATGTACTTAGTGATGGCTTGCAGTTTATTTATTTATGAATCGAACAATTTATTTTTGGGAATGTAATGTTTAAACAATGCACTCCATGTAAACTTTATCGGTTGTACTATATTAATGCATGGTGACGAATGTTGTTACGTTTCATATATATTCAATGTTATGGTATTCAATTAAGTCACAACAGCCCTCAGACGTTTCCGCTGTCTGGTTCGGGGGTGTGACACTAGGCTTGTGCACCTCCTCCATCAGAACCTGACACACACCACCCTAATACGTAACCCAAACCTACCGATGAAGTGTCAACAACCCATGGCTATCATAATCTTAAGAAGCCACCGGACCCACAATACACTCACTCTTCCGGTGCTCTTCCTTCATAGCCTCAAACTAAGAATCACGAATCCACTCCAAAAGCGGAGTAATCATAGTCATCCTCAAACATATATCCAAGATCGGAGCCGCGACCGCCTCACGGCTGAGAATATCGGCCACCATATTGGCCTTCCCTGGGTGATAAAGGATCTCATAATCATAATCCTTCACCACATCCAACCACCGACGCTGCCTCATGTTTCAGATTTGGTTGATCCATCATATACCTTAGGCTCTTGTGATCCATGTAAATAGTACAAAGAACCCCATAGAGGTAATGCCCCCTGATGACGCGCCCCTCAGAATGGGCCAGAAACAAGCGAGTCGCGGTAGAGCGCCTCTAGCGAAGGAGTCGACCCAGGGACCTGGGTAGCTCCAAGCCCCCACGCAGCGATCGCGTAGAAAGCTCACCCTCGCAAAGAATTGTCTTTTAGCTACAGTCCAAAGACAACAACTTTAGGAGACAAAGCGTCGAGACAGAGCACAATCGCCTGAACCAATCGGAGGCCGGGACACGAATGTGGAGCAGAGCCTCCAATGAGGACGACGGATCCTATCGGGATCACAGTCCCTATCCCCGTACAGACCGAGGAGGATCCTCACTATAAAAGGATTAACACTCGGTTCAGCCAAGGTAAGTGAACCCAACTCCAGTCACATATTACCACATTCTCTCATACTCACTAGACTAACTTTACCGTCGGAGCGTCTTTCCGGGATCTCCTCTTGGACGACGGTTGACATCCTTTTCTCTTGTGTGACCTCTCAGGTTCCTCCGTGAAGGAGCTCTTCCACATAGCCGGTGGTTCGGGATGTGGTGGCATCATTTGGCACTATCCGTTTGTGTGACAACAGATATGCAAACCCTCTCCCATTTTACTACCTTCCACAACCACGCATGGCGGAGAAAGCGACGGGCGAGCCTTCGGAACAACCGCACAGCCCCATACGCCCGATGGGACCTTTGGGGACGGAGGACACTTCGGCAACCCCATTTCCCGGCGACCAAACACCAATCTCCGATGCACCGCCGTTAATCAGCAACCTGATGCCAAATTTCAACGCAACACCAGCTCCAAGTGGTCCGCTGCCGCAAGCTCCGGTGACTGTATCACCAGACTCGCTACTAAACCCCATCACCACGGCTGTGCAAACCTCTCTGCCCCAACCCCAACCAATACCAACTGCAACGCACTTAACCCCACCCCAGAACCGACCAATATACACCACACTACCTCTTCTCCCCGCTATTGTCAATCCTCATAATACCCAAACGACAACTATCACACCCCTCGCAAGCAGTGCACATCTCAACGACACTGTGATCGGCGTAAGCATCGCATCACAGCCACAGAGCCACCAATTGTCGATGACAGGTGCCATACCAGCTCCGCCACTCTTGTTCTACCAACAGCCAGCCATAGCCCACCAACAGAATCCCCTGGCTTAGCAACTAACACCTACGTTGTACACCCCCTATTCTGTCCCAACCGTTCAACCCACGCCATACAATTCCCCTGCTATAACCAAACCGTTCAACCCTTACGACATACCAATACCAGATCTAACCGGCTACAATAACATGTTGGTACAACCATTTCTGACAGCACAACAACCAGGGTGCTACCTTAGCCAACATATCCCAACCCAAGACTGCTCATCATGAAGTGTCACGTCATCGTTTGTCAAAGAACTCCTGGAGTATGAAATCCTTAACACCGCTAAATTACCTCACCTTAAGACATACAACAGAACTACTGACCCGGACAACCATATCGTCACGTATGAATAGACGATGACGTCCCTGAAACTAGATAAGCGATTCTGGTGCACATATTTTCCCACTACCTTGGATGGTAACGCAGGAACATGGTTCAAAACGTTGAAACCGGGCAGCATCAGCAATTTCAACAAGCTGAAATACCTATTCCTAACAAACTTCATGCAACTTCGGAAATACAAAGGTGACTGCCACACAATCAATGGGTGCAAACAACGAGAAGGAGAGACAGTTGAAGATTACTTCGCTAGATTCACAAAGGCAACACTAGATGTTCCAGGGCACGATGAAGGCCTAATCGCAGGGGCATTCACCTGGGGCCTGCTACCAGGATCGTTGTCCCAAAAAATCATGGGCAAGCAATCCAAGACACGCTAGGAGGAAGGTGAAGCATCAAAGCAGGCATACCTCAATGCCATGACAGCCTCCGCGGGGAGGCGGAATAACTACAACACAACCCACCCCGATTTTCAGGGAAACAATAGGTTTATGGGACGAGACAGACGACCGATAGGACGCTTCAGACCCTTCACTAGAGACGATAGGCGAGGGAGACAGACAGAAGTCTATGCAGTCGACGAAAAGGAAGTAGTGAAAGGTACTAAAACACGATACTACGAGTACCACAAGAGTAGGACACACGATACGATCAATTGTGCGATCTTAAAATGTGAAATCGAAGAGAAACAGTTAAAAGGCAACGTAATAGAGATCGCCAAAAGCTTGAGAGCTAAGTTTGAAGCAGATAACTCCAAAGACGCTGCCAGGAAACCAGAATCCAAGTTGGAGATATTGGCAATCCACCACAAAAGGGGGAGAGTGGAGCACGAGGAACAAACGCACGACGTCACAGAAATGACACAAGGATTAACTTTCTCTAGGAACAACCCAATCCCAGCTGGGTGGAACGGGGACAACCCCCTCGTCATTCAAGGGTCTATCTGGAATGTGATAGTTCACCGGGTATACATCGACACCGGGAGCTTGGCAAACATCATTTACGAACATTGTTTCCAACGCCTGCCGAGCGAGTGGAAAGAAGGACTAAAACCCGCCACAGGCCAACTCACAGGGTTCATGGGGCATAGCCTATGGCCATTAGGTATGATCCATTTACCATTCACACTAGTCAGCCAGGACAAAACTAGGAAACGAACCGCCCTGGTAGACTTTGTAGTCGTACGACACCCGTCGGAACACAACATCATACTGGGGAGACCGACCCTATTAAGATTTGGAGCAGTCCCGTCAACAATCCATGGGGTGGTTAAGTTTAGCACCAGCCAAGGACCAGGAACAATCTTGGCCACACCCCCGAAGGACCTTAAATGCTACGAGATTATGCAACCAAGAGACATCTTAGCCGAAGCCAAAAGACCAAAGCCAGACCCGTCTGACGGAGGGAAAGTGATCAACAGGGAGCATCCAAACCAGCGAGTGATGGTAGGAGTGGCCCTCCCTGCAAAAATAAGGGAGGCGCTGGTCCAGCTACTACGAAAATACAAGCACGTGTTCGCATGGAGACCCACATACATGGTAGGGGTCGATAGAGAGATCATAGAACACAAGCTGATGATAAAGCCGGGGACCAAGGAAATAAAGCAGAAGAAGCGGGTCCAAGATGGGGATCGAAACAAAGCGATCAATGTGGAGGTAGCGAAACTGACCAGCGCCGGAATCTTTAAAGAAGCGATTTTCCCAACATGGATCGCCAACCCGGTAATGGTGAGGAAACACGACGGTAGTTGACGAATGTGCATCGACTACTCATACCTAAATAAGGCGTGCCCAAAAGATTGCTATCCACTACCCAAAATAGATCAGAAAGTAGAATCCCTGCAAGGATTCCGGTGGAAGTGCTTCCTCGATGCATACAAAGGATATCACCAGATCCTGATGAGCGCAAACGATGAGGATAAAACAGCCTTTTACATGGACCATGGCACTTTCTGTTACACCAAAATGCCATTCAGATTGAATAATGCTGGGGCAACTTACCAACGGCTTGTCGATTCCCTATTCTCCAACCAAATCGGACGAAATATCGAGGTTTATGTTGACGATATGGTTATAAAAAGCCCAGACGAGAATATGCTGTTGTGAGATATCGAGGAAACACTACGAACATTGGAAAAGGCCAGGATGAAATTGAATCCCGCCAAATGCACTTTCGGGGTCGAAGAAGGTCAGTTTTTGGGGTACTATGTCATGAAGGAAGGCATCCAGCCGAGCCCAAAAATGGTAAACGAGCTCGAAGAAACACCCTCGCCCTGCACGATGAGAGACGCGCAGGGTCTAAACGGGAAGCTAACGACACTTAGTTGATTCATTTCCAAGTTAGCCGAAAAAGTCATGCCGCTGTTCAACACGCTCAAAGGCTGCATAGAGAAGAACAACTTCAGGTGGACAACAAAGGCCGAGGAGGCGCTATAAAGAATCAAAAAGGTACTCCATACACCACCAACCCTGGCTAGCCCGATACCCAGGGAGGTGCTGCAAGTGTATTTGTCCACGTCAAGAGACACAATCTCGTCAACACTTGTAGTTGACGGAGAGGGGCGCCAACTACCAGTCTACTTTGTGAGTCGAGCCCTGCAGGGTCCAGAGATGAATTACCCTACCATTGAAAAAGTGGTACTCGCACTAGTATACGCAGCGCGAAGGCTCCACCGATACTTCCAGGCACACCAAAGAAAAGTCTTAACCAACTGCCCGATCAAACAAGTACTCCTAAAGCCGGAGACGTCGGGGCGACTCGCGAAATGGGCCATAGAGCTCGGAGAACACAATATCACATACCACCCTGGGGTAAGCATTAAAGGACAAGCCTTAGCGGATTTCTTACTCAAAATCCCGGGAGAACTTCAGCGAGAAATGGTTGACTCGAACAGGTAGGAACACTCAGGAGGAGCGACCGACCAACAATGGACCCTCTATACGGATGGGGCCTTCAGCAAAGAGGGGTCGGGCGTCGGACTAGTCTTAACCAGCCCCACAGGAGAGGAATTTACGTATACCTTGCATTTCGACTTCCACATATCTAACAATGAGGCAGAATACGAAGCCCTGTTGGCCGGTCTTAGGCTAGCAGTAAAGATGGGAGCAGAAAGAGTCGTGGCCTTGACCGACTCATGCTTAGCATCCAACAAAGTATCAGGAGAGTTTGAGGCAAAAGACAAACGAATGGAGAGGTATGTCAAAGCGGTACAACGGATCACTGGTACTCTAAAAAGCTTCATGATAAAGAAAATCTCAACAGGAAACAATAGGCGAGCAGACGCTTTCAGCAAGTTGGCGTCAACATGCTTTGGGCACCTATAAAAGGAGGTGCTGGTGGAGGTGCTAAAAGAGAGGAGCATTGACGAGCGAAAAGTTGATTCCCTATCAGTGGCCCAACCAAATTGGATGACGCGCATTATAGACTATCTCCAGCACGACATACTACCGGATGACCACGAAAAAGCTCGGAAGACAAGGGTGTGAGCCCCCCAGTACGCGATGCTCAAGGGAACGTTGTATAGGAAAGACTACACAACCCCATGGCTCAAATGCATCGACGACACAGCGGGGAAACTAGCGCTGAAGGAAGCCCATGCAGGGTCGGCTGGAGCTCATGAAGGAGTGCGGGCACTCACATGCAAAGTACTGCGAATGGGCCTTTACTGTCCAGGAATACACCAAGACGCCATCGAGTTAACGCAAACTTGTGTAGAATGCCAGACCTTCGCACCAACATAAGAGGCGCCACCATCCAAGATGACTAGGATACTTAGCCCTTGGCCTTTCTATCAATAGGGAATCAACATAGTGGGCTCCTTCCCAGAAGCACCGGGGAAAGTAAAATTTTTAGTCGTGGCAGTCGACTACTTCACTAAGTGGATAGAAGCAGAACCGTTAGCCTATATCACAAGGAGGCAGATAATCAAGTTCGTCTGGAAGAATATATTAACGAGATTCGGGATGCCTAGGGTCCTAATTAGCGATAACGGCTTACAGTTTGTAGAGAATCCCTTTAAGGATTGGTGCCGAGAAAGGGGAATAGAGCTGAGATTTACATCCGTGGCAGACCCCCAGGCCAACGGACAAACTGAAGTATCCAACATAACCTTGCTCCAAGGAATCAAAAAACGGCTAAGCACAACGAAAGGCAACTGGGTAGATGAATTACTGGAAGTCCTCTGGTCATACCGGACCACACCAAGGACTAGTATAAAAGAGACGCCGTTCTGCTTGGCTTACGAAGCAGAAGCAATGCTACCAGCAGAAATGATGATAGGATCGATACGGATGTAGTGCTGTCATGAACAAGAAAATAGCGAAGGACTAAGGGAAAATTTTGATCTCTTAGAAGAGCGGCACAAGCACTCGAGCATGGGCTAGGCCGCCTGCAAAAAGGTGACAGAAAGATATTACAACCAACGTGTGAAAAATAAGGTGTTTCGGGTTGGAGATTACGTCCTGCAAAGGAACAAAGTTAGCCATGCGCAACCAAGGGGAAATTAGGCCAAACATGGGAAGGCCCATACAAAATAATCGAAGCACACCGAAATAGATCATACTCCCTTGAAACTACAAAAGGAAGGCAGATTCCCAGGACGTGGAACGCAAGAAATTTGAGGAAGTTCCACATCTAAAGAAGGAAAGAGTTCCTATGCAGAAGGAAAGACAGAGGCACACCACGAGCAAACTCGAAGCACCCTAAACAGCAGGGAGGAAGTGAAAGATATCTTGAGGCCGGATTGATCACCCGGGTCAACAGATGGACCTTTAGAGAAGTCCAATAGGGAATCGTTGTATGAAACAACTATGAATTAAAGTTGCAAATATATGAAAACACGCATTGTCTTTAGTATGAAATGCATAGCATAGAGGATACTTAATGAATCCAAGATGCACAATACACACGCATGCACGAACACACACACACACAGAGATATATATATATATATATATATATATATATATATATATGAAAAAGGAAAAGAAAGTCAACCTACATAGCAAGTTTGCAATAATCGACATAAAAGCATTAAACAAAGAAGCATCCTAAAACAAGTCACATTGTTTGGTACACCAAAAGCCTCAAAGGCCATAAAACAACACAGGAGCCCTAGAGGCCATAATACAACTGAAACAAAAGTCTTAATAACACTTTTTATGCTCCAGAGGAGTAGCCACAAACAACCTTATACAACACCACTAACATCACCACCACTAGCACCACCACCGCCAACATCGCCACCACCAGCACCGCCACCACCACCGCCAACATCCACCGCCAGCACCGCCATCAACAACACCGCCTGCCCCCACACCCAACACACATGCAACCTCTTCAACCTCATCAAAAGCATACAATGACCTTACTTCATCCATACCCGACTGACCTAGCCCAAGCAAACCTGCAAAGTCAAGAGTTGCGAAAGCCAATAAAGCGTCCTCTAATGCTGAAGAATGACTAGACCGGGAATCGCTGGCTGAAGGATCATATGTCCCAGCATTAACTTGAGCATTCAAATTCGCCCAACCAGACTCCTCTCCAGCGACAAAGGCAGCATGGCAGATTCGACTGATGTCACCTATAAATTCGGGATGCTCAAGAAGTTTATCCATTATGCGCACAAAACCAACTTGAAGGAGCCAATTACGATCTCCCCTCAACACCTCCAATTCCTGTTCACGGTCAGCAAGATCCCGTTCCAAACTCTCATTCTGAATCATCAAGCCTTCATTGGCCTGAGTTAGAGACTCCACCTGCCCCTCCAAAACACCATGCACATCCTCCAATATCATTTTCCCTGACACCAAAGACTTGTTCTCGCGTTCCAACTGACTAACGATAGCATTTAGATCTGACACTTTACTTTTCAAATCAGCCTCACTCTCAATAAGGAATGAATGAAGGCGCTCTAATTCATCAAACCGCTGTACGCGACGAGATCCAGCAGCCAGATACGTCATGGCCTGTGCAGCGACATATGCAAGATTATGAGCCGGAACAACGTTGCTCATAGCATCCATGTCATTCACGGTGGCTGGAGGAAGAGCATGGCGCGTGAAATCCAATGCCACAAACCGCACAGACAGGCGAGAGTCCGGCCCCAGACTCCATCCCGGTGTAAACACAGGCACCACAACCAGTAGGACTACCCCCCGATGTCGGGGAACTAGCATTAACATCTGAAGAAATAGGAACAATGGGCTGATGAAATGCCCCCTTAGCACCCTCTGACTGTTGTGTGTCATCATCGGGTATCACCAGCACATCCCCCAGACCGGAGGGAGTAGCCGATAACAAGTGCATGCGGCCATGACGTTGCATCACACACCGCCCAATGTGTGCTGAGCTACTCTCAGGTGCCGGACCACTCATTGCTTGCACAACTTTCCTCTTCTCAGCAACCCAACGAGCACCAACCAAAACCCTAACCTTGCTGTCCACAGGACGATCAACAGTCGATCCAGCAAAAGCAGCAGATGCGGCCGTAAGAGTCACGATAGTACGGGAGCTCGGCCAACTCCCCGACATGGTGGAACTCCCTGCGGGTTGTGGAGGTAACGGAACAGTAGCAACCAAGCGATGGGGGGGGGGGGGGAGGAAGAGTTTCGTACAATGGCACCACACGATGCTCCAACTTACCTTGATAACGACCTCGAAGCACATAATCCATGGAGATAGAATACTCGACACCTACCAGGAAAAAGGAAAAGGGCAAACACATAAAAAAGTAGCAATAAATGAGTAACCTCCTCCCTCCTTCTCCTTTTAAAGAGAAAAATGGGGGAAGGGGGGAAGAGGAAGGAAAAGAAGAAAGCGGAGGAAAAATAGATGGGAAGATAATAACAACTTACCATTGGAAACAGCATAGAACACAAGAATTTCTCCCCAGGAACGCCAGCTGGGGCTGATACCGACTCCGGCAAGGATAACCTCCAACATAACGTCAACATCCACTTGAAGAGAATGCAGGAGATCAGCAGTTGATTGGTTATGAGGAAATAACTTAGGGATGGTATTAGAGGGCATGACCGCTCGAGGATGGTCACGACCGAGCAGTTATTGGTTGGCCCACAACCACTTTTCCTGCCAGTGTTTTAGAGGCTTGTTATCAAGAACAAGGTTATGCCCAATGCGGTGAGTAGAGAAGGTATACTTGTCATTAGTGGCGGAAAACTAGAAAAAATACTTAAAAACAAAGTAATCGGGGATGATGCCATTAGCACGACATATCATCTCAAAAGCGACCACTTTGTGAACGGCACTGGGAGTTAACATCTATACGCTACACCCACAACATCAGAGTATTTTTTCCTAAAAGTCGTTCAATGGAAGACGGAGACTAGCGTCGTAGGTTTTCAGATAAGCACCCACCTTCCTGGCAGGAGGACGAGTGATCAACAAACCTGGAATAGGAAATTCCACTCCATCAGTAGGGGTGAGGCCATAAGCCTCCAGAAGAGTGTCGAATTCGGCAGCAGTAGGGATCAAGCTTAGAGTAGAAGCCATAGCAAAACAAAAAGAGAGAAGAAAAAAAAGAATGAAAAGGCAAGACAGAAACTAAAAGGTGAAACCGTTCAAAGTAATAAAAAGGGAAAAAAGGGCGGGATCTATGAAAATCCATGACACCACTGATGTAATCGCTGCACAAACGTCGAAACATCACATCCCCAAAAATGAAGCGTCAACCGAATAAGGTACGACGTGTGTCAATAGCTAAGTCCAGAACATCATAGCTAGCCAGCATACGCTGTGACTATTGGACTGGGGTACTTGATGACGCGCCACTCAGAGCGGGCTAGAAACAAGCGAGTTGCGGCAGAGTGCCTCTAGCGAAGGAGTCGACCCAGCAACCTGGGTAGCTCAAAGCCCCCGCGCAGTGATCGCGTAGAAAGCTCGCCCTCGCCAAGAACTGTCTTTTAGCTACAGTCCAAAGACAACGGCTTCAGGCGACAAAGCGTCCAGACAGAGCCCAATCGCCTGAACCAATTGGAGGCCGGGACACGAATGTGGAGCAGAGCCTCCAATAAGGACGACGGATCCTGTCGGGACCTCAGTCCCTGTCCCCGTACAGACCGAGGAGGATCCTTACTATAAAAGGACTAACACTCGGTTCAGCCAAGGTAAGTGAACCCAACTCCAGTCACGTATTACCACATTCTCTCATACTCTCTAAACTAACTTGACCGTTAGAGCGTCTTTCCGGGATCTCCTCCCGAACGACGGCTGGCATCCTTTTCTCTTGTGTGACGTCTCAGGTTCCACCGTGAAGGAGCTCTTCCACATAGCTGGTGGTTCACGACCTGGTCGCATACCCCCAAATCTTGAGGGCAAAAACAACAACCCCCAGCTCCAAATCATAAGTCGGATAACTCAGATCATGAGGCTTCAGCTGCCTCGAAGCGTAAGCGATCACGTGACCACTCTGCATCAACACTTCCCTGAAACCTATGATCGACGCACCACAATAAACCACAAAATCCTCAACACCCTCTGGCAGGGTCAAAATCAGTGCCTCAAACAACCACTGTCTCAAGGTCTTAAAACTTGCATGCTGCTTAGGCCCCCAACAAAATGTAACCGTCTTCTTTGTCAACCGAGTAAATGGAACAACTATCTTGGAGAAATCCTGGATAAACCTCCGATAATAACCTGCTAGAGCAAGGAAACTCCGAATCTCAGACGGAGACCTTGGAACCTCCCACCGCATCACGACCTCAACCTTGGACGGATCGACCAAAATACCATTCTGGTTGACAAGGTGCCCCAGAAACTGCACCTTGCGCAACCAGAACTTACACTTGGAGAAATTTGTGAAAAGTCTCTCCCTCCTCAAGGTCTCCAACACTTCCCTCAAGTGATCATCGTGCTGCTCTTGGGTCTTGGAATATACCAAGATATCATCAATAAATATAATCCCAAACCGATCCAGCTTTGGCCTGCACCCACGCTTCATGATATCCATGAACACGGCTGGAGCATTGGTGAGCCCAAAAGGCGTTACCACGAACTCGTAATGACCATAATGAGTCCATAAAGCTATCTTCTGGACATCCTCATATCTAAACCTCATTTGATGATAACCTGATCGCAAATCAATCTTGGAAAACCAAGATTCTCCTTGAAGCTAATCAAATAGATCATCAATCCTTGGGAGTAGATAACGGTTCTTCACCGTTACCTTATTCAGCTCTCGGTAGTCAATGTACGTACGATGGGACCCGTCCTTCTTCTTCATAAACAAGATCGGTGCTCCCCACGGCGAAATGCTCGATCGAATGAATCCCTTGTCTAACAGCTCCTGTAGTTGTGTAGACAACTTTTGCATATCGGGAGGAGCCAACCGATACGGTGCTTTGGCTATCAGTGCCGCACCTAGAACCAAATCAATCCTGAACTCAACCTACCTCTTCGAAGTCACCCCAAGCAAATCCTCTGGAAACACATTGGGATAATCTTGCACAATTGGCACATCATCCGTGGTCGCTTTACCCTTATCCCGAGTACCCATAACATACACGACAAATCCGGAAAAAGCCTCTGAATATAATGCCTGGCCCTCGCTGTTGAACACAAATGCGACCCACTCTAAGCTTTGTCTCCCTGAACCAATAACTCTCCCCCACTTGGGGTTCGAATCCGAACTAACTACTGCTCACAATCAATCACCACCCCATTGGGGCTCAGCCAATCCTTACCCACAATAACCTTGTTCCCATGCAAAGGGATGGGAACCAAATCAGTCGGATACCGCTCGCTGAACATCTAAAGAATACAACACCGATGAACCATCGCTACCCTAATAGATCGATCATTTTCAATCTCGACGTCTAAAGGACAATCCATCTCCCCCGGATCTCCAGCAAACCTCTTGCTAAGCGCAAGTGGTACAAAGGATCGGGTAGCCCCCGAATCAAACAATACCAAAGCAGAATACCGTTCACGAGGAACGATCCCAAAATAAAACACATAAATATAAGCAATCAATTCAATATAAATAAAGAGATAAGGAGAAGACACATACCCGTCACCACATCAGGTGTCATGCGAGCCTCCTCGGCCGTCAACTGGAAAGCCCTGCTCTTCACCACAGGTGCATCCGCCTTGCCCTGGCGGCCGTTAATGATCCGAAGAGTTGCGGGAGCGGGTGTTGACACCGGCCCTGCAGCAGCCAAACTCGGACATTGGGCCTTCTTGTGGCCCTTTTGATTGCAATGAAATAAAATCAGATCAAATCCTGGGGTTGTGGTGGTAGCAGTAGAATCCCTGCTAAAATGACTCGTCCGACCGCAATTGAAACAACCATAACCACCCAGCCTACAAGGTCCCTCGTGCATCTTGCTACACATCCCACAACGGCTCAGGCCTTGCTAGCCTCTCGATCTAGAATCATGAACCTTGAGCCTCTTGCCCATTCCCCCAGAACCTGAGTCTGATCCAACTTCCTCTTCCTCTCCATCTCAATATCAATCTCCCTCTCTTAGGCTCTCGCTATCATATCCTCCAGTGTCTTGCAACTGGATCAGTTCATAAACTACCAAATATCTCTCTTCAATATCTCATGATACCTCGCCTTCTTTATCTCCTCGTTCGCAACATACTATGGAACCAAACGTTCCATCTCTCGAAACATTGCAGTGATCTAAGTCACCGTCTCAGTAGTCTGGCAGAGATCTTGAAACTCTTGCACCAACTGCTATACTTCAGTCATTGGTGCAAACTTAGCCCTGGACCTGGTCACAAAATCATCCCATGACATGGAATCAACAACCTCATCACCAATAGAGCACCCAACCTCCTCCCATTAGTATCGTGCCCTGCCCTTCATGCAAGTCTGACATTTGCCCCCTTGGGACAACTTCTGGTGCGGAAAGCATTAGCAACATCTACTAACCATTGCCTACTCGCTATCGGGTCCTTCTCATCGTAGTAGTCCGGAGCCCCACACGCCCGGAACTCCTTAAAGGTCAATAAACACGCCCTTACCAAGGCCACCGTCTTAGAGCGAAATGAGCTCAACCACTCATACAAAATCTTTGGAATTCCCTCCTTGACCATACCAAAGATCACATGAGTCTGATCAAGAATACAATGCATAATTTCAGATAAACTGAACTCCCTCATCTAGTCACCATACTGAAAATAGACCATATAAACCATTACAATATGCATCAAAATATATCGAGGGATCACAAACTCTAAAAGCTTCCTGGTCTCATAGCAGCTATCATTGACTCGAGTACGGATCCATTGCTTCAAGTAGTACAGGCCCATACTACCTTCCACATCTATCCATACTTTCCTCAAGGATTGCCTTGAATCCTCCAAGTCACTTTATATCCATACAATTAACTCTCATCAAGATAAGGATCCAAGCACTAGATCTCTTCCTAGGTTTTCATAGGGCAAACTCTACACTACACCACTCTCTGCCATTAGCTGTAGAAGGAACTCTCGCTAACTTCCTCTAACAAGCTCATGAATACAATTACATATCACTAGAACCAGATAATTCTTCGAATGAGAGGTCTCACCCTACAACAGTTGGACTCAAACAAGAGTTGCACAAAGCAAGTAGCATTCAAGCATCAAGTAATCAGAACCAAGCATAACCTAATCAGGCCATCCTATCACTGACTAATCAGTACTAGTATGCAAGTCTACAAGCTCATACAATAGACATACAAAGACATCTCTCTTAACATTCTATCATGCAAATATTGAGCAGATCCTTAGCCCTAACTAGCATGCGATTCACAGATTCACAAATCAAATCATATCAGATAACATGTATGGGTATTTTGGGAAAACTTACTTGAGCTCGGTCGATTCCGTTAACCACACACTTTCTTGTGTTAGAAAACCCTTTTTCTTTAAAACAAACATTTCTTTTTGAAAAACCTTACGAAATCCTCATTTTGAGTTCAGACACACCCAAGAGTATGTCCGAATCCCTCAAACCAAGGCTCTGATACCAACTTGTAACGTCCTAAAAATAAGACCCAAAAATTTCATTTTTAATTTTATAAAAATAGTAATCCAAAACATTGTCATACAACCCAAAAGACCAAAGTATGTCAGTAAATCATATCTGTGACAACCGTTAAATTCTGGTCAAGTTAAAGTCAAACAAAGTCAACAAGTCAAACCGGTCAACTCAACTAACCCTTATATACTAGGGTTTACGTTATGAGATTTCTAAACAACTCCCTATTCTAATGAGAAATCATCAATTGAAAAGTTAGTATATCTAGATTTCTTTAACCTAAAACTGTGGTAAGTAATGAACCAAAGCGATAAAACACTATTGCATACTCATCGGGAGTGTGTAAGATCCTTAAACATGGCTTAACGGGGTTTACAGACCTTGCGTTGCGAAGCCGGACACTCAAAAAGGTCACAAATGAAGCCTCTCCCAATCTCTTTCACTCTATCTCTCTCTCTCTCTATTAAAAATCTCTCCCAAATCTCTCTCAAAACTTCTTTCAACTTTTTATAATCATTCGGGTCATCCCGATCCTTAAACGGGTCAAGAACCGCTTAAAACGGGGTAAAAATGGGCAAAATAGCCTTAAGGAACCGAAACCCCTCTTTATGGGGCGAACCCTCTTAGAACCGAAGGTCCCTATAGGGACCGAACTGCTGAAGAACCGAAACCATCAGGACCGAACCCGAACCTTGCACCAGGGACCGAACCGTGCTTCTAGCCTTCGGACCGAACCTCCTCTCGCCTTCGGTCTATTTCGCTTCTCACCTAGGTTCGCTTCTGATAGGCTCGGGTTTGACAAGTTTGCTTCTGACCACCCTCGCACCTTCAGTCCCCCATGCGAGAAGCTTCGCAGACTTCGCCTTTCTTCCCGGTTTTCGACTAGTTTTGCGTTTTAAGCCCGTTTTTGATTATTTTAACTCGGGATTTTCACTCAAAATCATATTTTAACATATAAAACCCCTTATTTCATAAATAATCACGTTTTGAGGCATAATCCTTATCCAAGAAGAGTGGGTGGGATATTATTGGTGGAGTGTTGACTTTGCTTTAGTGTATTACACAAGCAACCACCCCATGCCCACTCCATGACCAAATCTTGTCCTTCCACCATACCTAGTCATTCCATAGTACTTTTCCCACCATTTTTCAGCCACACACTTGGTCACGTGCTAGAAAACCCTCCTCTCTCCTCACATTTCTATCATTTCTCTCCTTTTTCCTCCAAAAGACAAACACATTCTCTCTCATTCCCTCTCACCAAGAATTCGAGATTCAAGGCTGATCTTGAGCTCTTCACACAACTTGGTAAGTAAATCTCTTCCCACACTTGATTTCCTTACACTTCTTCACTCAAATTATGAGTTCCTTACACAAATATCACCATAATTGTTGTTAGATCTTCGAATCTTCAAGCATCTCCCAAGTGTTATTGAGTTGAACACTTCTTTTCTTCATAATCCATCTACTAAAATCACACAAGGTGAGTTCATACCCCTATCTTTTCATGTTTTTCTTAAATTTTAAGGGGGGGGGGGGGGGGAATACAAGTTAAAACACCAAGAACACAACTAAACTCACCCAACAGCTTTCATCAGGAAAGTTTAACTCCATTCACAGACTATTTTGGTCAACTTAAACATTTTAGTTTTCAAAACCGTATTAGATGAAAATAGTTCATGTTAATACCTTTAAAACGACTACTTGCACATCTCCACACGATTTGTCTACAATTTATGGTGATTTTTACAAAACTGCCTATCATTTCAAGAATGAATCCAGACCAGTCTGTGATTATGGAATTTTTCACACAAGTTGGTGGTCACTAAGAATGATAATAAAATTTATGAACAAACTAGACTCATTTTCTGAACTCTCAGAATTTACGGATTCTGATTTGGACCTTTGATGATTTTTCTATGAATTTTCCTAAAACAGGAATAGAAATGTTATCACTAGAAAAATGCCATCAATTTCATTCACACCTTGTAACTTGTTGAGCAAGGTGTGTATCCTTGTGTGATTATATATTATTACATTATATGTCATTTTGTCTTGGTATGTAGACATACATTAGAAAACAAATGGGTTTTTACTATATTAAGTATGGTGAAATAATAAATTGTCATAAACAAAGTTTACATCCGTTATATACAAACACTACTTTTACGAGAAAAGGTTTGCCACTACTACAAGTAATTACAATAAACTATAATAAGTGTACACTACCAACAAATACGCTAACTTTATTAGGTATAGCTAGGTTGCATTACATTACAAACAATATGATAAACTATAATAGGTATAGTTTATGTTCTCTACCACCACCACTTTTGGATAAACTATAATATGCATAATTCATGTATACTATCACTACCACTATTTGGTGAATTATGATATGTATAGTTTATGTTACTACCACTACCACTATTTGATAAACATAATATGCATAATTCATGTTCACTATCAGTACCACTATTTGGTGAATTATGATATGTATAGTTTATGTCCACTACCACTACTTGATGAACTATGATAGGCATAGTCTCTGTCTTTGGGTTTTAAGACTACATTCTATCTAAAATTGTTAGTTTGCAGCCATAATTACTAAGTGTATATGCTAGATTTATATATAATTTAGTCGTGATCGACTTAGAATTGGTGGGTCTGCTTTATTTCCTGTTCCTTGTTTGGTTGTGGGCCTAGGGCAGACCCATTACATTCGACGGTTTATCTAACTTAAACTTTATATAACTTATATATACTTGGAGATTATAGAAGGAAGCTATAGGAAATTCTAGGATGCACTATTTCATAACATAGAAACTTTCAATTCACTCTTTAAGGAAAATATCGGATTTTTTGGAATCAACTTTATCGCTTTTACAAAGGAAAACAGTTTCGATTGAAAATAAAAATCTTATGAACTCACCAACTTAATTGTTGACACTCTTTCAAAATTACTTGTATACTCAGGATTTCAGTGAACAGGTAATGCTCAGCTTTGAGGACAGGGATGCTAAGGCGTTAAGTTCAAAAACATATTTTTTCATCATGATGTAATTGTTTTCGAAAACATGTAAACATATACTACGATGTAACTTTTTCAATTATATTGATGATGGTTGTGCTTTCTTTCTTCACTATTATATTCATTGTTATGATACTGCCTAAGAAGTCATCCGCCCCCGAACGTTTCCGCCGTTCTGGTTTGGGGGTGTGACAATATCATATCATAGTAAATCAAAAAAATGCAAAAAAAGGTGGTGTGTGCTCTGCAGTCATCCCGAGCTCTTCCCTTTCAATCCTGAAGTACCTGAAACATAAAATGAAAACTGTAACCCCAAAGCTTAGTGAGTTCCGCAAGATACCACGTACCATAGATAAATAAACACATACTATGCCCCCTCTCCACATCGTGCCTCACCTGACATCGAGTTCCACTCGACCTTGGGCCCCACTCGACATTGAACCCTGCTCGGATTACAGATTTATCTTTTATTAGGCCCCGCCTGACATTGGGCCCCGCTTGGTACACATAATAAACATATTAGCATATAATCATGCTAACGCATGCGATAATCATAAAATAATAGCATACAATATAGTCATCAGGCCTCGCCCAACATTGAGCCTCACTCGGTATACATACCATCACAAGAAACATGCAAGAGTCATGCAGACATCTAGCATCCTATCATAATAGTTAGGGACCGACATTGGTGCCTTTGAACCACTAAACACAGTGAGGAAACTCACCTCAAACTGCTGAATCTCACAGATAAATCTCTGACTGCTGGCTCGCTAAAATCCCCATGCTATTAATCACAAAGTAACATCCAATTAATAATTCAATCCCGACTCACACTAAGAGTCCAAATTAGGGTAAAAGAAATTTTTACCCTTTAGACAACTTGGACCAAGGCCAAGGCCCAATCCAACTGTCTAAAAAGCCCAAATTCCAAAATAATCACCCAAAGCCCAAATATGGCCCAATTTTCCAAATTGGGCCCAAATCCGTTTCATTGGCCTTCAACCAAAAGAGTCCAATGAAATAGCATCAGCCTAAAAATAGAATTGTGATGGCCCAACAAGGCTCAAGAATACTAAGGTCCAACATGGGTACAATACTGAGAAACCTATAATTCTAAAGCCCACTGCTGAGTACGTAGGGCGTACTCAGCTCATACGCTTAGCGTACTCGCTTTGGGGCTTGTACGTGCACTGTATGAGCTTGTACGCCCAACATACTCTCCAACTTTACCAACTTCCATCATTAAGCTCTTAAGCAGTTAGGACTTCAACCCAACACCCAGACCTGACTTCCTTAAGGTGGTTTATCACGTAAAGTTGGCAACTTTAAGTGCACGCATGGCTTAATGGGGTTCTATAGCTCAAAAGAATTTAATAAAGGGTCTTAACACATGTATGAGTCCATAAACACCTCAAAGCTTGCATTTTTATGGACAAAAGGACACAAAGAACCCTAGATCTACCATGAATCACTTTTGGAGTGAATAAAGAGGCTCAACAATCATTCTAAGGACTCAAAAAGCACAAAATGGAACCAAAACTAGATCTAGCATCATAGAGTAGCAAGATGGGAGATTTTTACCTCACACGGATAGCAAATGATGAACAAATCTCAGATCCTCAAGCTCCAAGCATAAATCCAAATGGTTCACTTCTTCTTCCCCTTCACAAAACACTAACCAACACACTTTATGGCTCAAAACACTCAAGATCTCACTAGGGTTCCGATTTCTAGAAAAGTGGGGATGTAGGCTGTCTAAACATAACCAAATGAGGCCATTATAAGGCTTAAATAGAGTACAATACCGTAAAAATTAGGGGTTTATTATCCACACGTACGCCATCCGTACTCTATGTACACCCAACGTACATGGACCAAAGGAACGATCACTCTAAGCTAGTATGCTAAGTGTTCCACCTTGTACGCCCTGCGTACTAGCTTAAAGGCTAAAAGAAGGGAATTTGCACTTAGGGTTAAGAAGAGACATACCCTAACATGAGTGTTACATAGCTGGTAGCGGGACCGTGTGTTGTGAGAGGACTAGTAGGCGGTAGTGAGCTGTATGATTGATGTTTGCCAGTATTATGTGCCTACTTGATCCTTTATTGTTTATATGTTTACATATGGTGCTATAGGGTTGAGGCAATCCTGCTTTGTGCTGTAGGACAAGATATCCAGTAGATGCCAGCTGTAAGTCGTAGGCACAAAGGCTCGGGAAGAGCGGTTGAGTTGAGGCGATAGGCTAACAAGCCGTTGGTATTCCAACCCAATGGATGATTAGACCCTTTTCATGTTGGCATTCCAGTCCGAGTACTGATTGGGCCTGGGCATTCTTATCCGATGATTGTGGTCCATTATGCATGCTTACATATTTATCACATGGGTTATTTTTATGGGAACTCACTAAGATTTGTGCCTACCTAGTTGTTTATGTTTTTTAGGTTTTATTGGTGAATATGGGATTGTACATACTCATCAACAACATTGAGGATTATGCGTTTCTTATATTACTCTATTTTTTAATAAATGTATTTTGGAATAAATTATTTTCTTAATAATGGATTTATAATTGAGAAGTTTTACTTTAAATAAAAATGAAAATTTTTGGTTGTGAAAATGGAACGTCACAAGTTGGTATGAGAGCCTTGGTTTGAGCGAATTGGAGGAACACTTGTGTGAATCCAGTCTTAAACTAGGATCCGAGATTTTTCACAAAAATGTTTAAAAAAAACTTATAGTTGTACCCTTCTTTTCTTTTTGACTGTGTGGATTTGGTATAAGGCTCTCTGTTACTGCGAAGGTAATGCGTGTCAACAAATAGGTCTGTGTTCTATGGGTCCAGTTTTGTCAAACAAGTTTCTTGTTCAAAATTCAAAAGCAATTAAATCTGAACATGTTTAATAACATCTAAAAGTTACGAAATGTGTCCATGATCTCCTCGTCCTCTCGCTTGCACTTCCTGCTCCTCAGTCTAGACGGGAATGGAATCATTGACTTGTACTCCTTCAGAACTGACTTGGTTTGCTTGGGGGTCCCTTTTTCCACCTTTTCTTCAACATCTTTCTTACCGAAAACTTCTTCAGTTTCCTTTTCAGCCTCATCTTTTGGTTCAAATTCACTTGGGCCTTCATAACTCTTCCCACTCCTCAATGAAATCCCACTCACATTATATTTTGGGTTATTTTCAGTTTGCCCCGGTAACATTCCTTGAGATTCCAGCTAACCCACAGAAGTGGTGAGTTGAGACAACTATTGTTCTAGAATTTTGATGCTCGCTCTAGTTTCACTCTGGAATGCATGAGTGTTGGTTTCTAAGATTTTAACAATATCTTCTAAGGCTACTCTGGAATTTCTAGATTGTTGATGTGAATTTTGCTGCTATAAAAGTGGACTGTTGCTGATTCTGCTGAAAAGCAGGTTGGTGGAACCCAGGTGGTTGCTGGTATTGTTGTCTTTGTTGGAAATTTTGTTGGGGCCTCTACCGGAGGTTGTTATTCTGGAATCCTCCCCAAGCTTGATTATTGCAAGGCTGGTTAAACAGTCTCTATTGTTGTGCTTGATAAGCTCCCAAGGCTTGAACAACTTCAGTATCATCCTGTAATATTGGGCACATATCTGTAGGGTGTCCATTCTTCAAGCATATCTTGCAGGTTTTGACTTTTGTCTTGACTCCCTTTTCTTTTATCAGTAAGAGAACACATTTCGTCAATTATGAAATCTAAGATTCAAGGTGGGTATTGTTGATCTCTTTTACTCCTCTTGGCTAATTTGGGTACCATTCTTCATCATTTACATAATCGTTTGATTCAATCGCCAACTTTTCTATTCACGCCTGCATTTCAGTTGGCATCATATTTCAAGCGAGGATTTCTCTACGTAAATTATACACCTTTGCTTTTAGGAAATATTTTTTCATAAATAAATTTTCCAGCTCGTTCCATGTGGTGATAGACCTATAAGGGAGATCGTATAGCCATTCTTTTGCTTCATCCTGTACTAAAAAGGGGAATGCCCTTAACTTGATCTGGTCTTCTGTAATAGCATGTGGATTCATCCTATAATAGACAACATGAAACTCCTTGAGAAATTTGTACATGTCTTCGTTCTCAAGGCCTCAGAAAGTAGAAAGCAGGTGGATTAAACCGGACTTGAATTCAAAGTTCTGAGCTTCTGGAAAAGTGATATAAAGAGGCTGTTATGTAACCTCTTGTGTTGACCATTCTCTGAGAGTCTTCTCCTGATCATCTCCTGTGCCACTCATGACTGATCTTTCAAAATCAGAATCAGATGATTTAGTGTTCTCAGATTTAACTGATGGTGTTGGTGAGTATTTTTTGTATGGGTTGTTAGGAGGTGAGGACATGTACTTTTAGGAATAAGGAAAAACTGGGTTCAGGTTCGTTCCACAAGGGATTGTGTGACATCCCCATTCTCACGGCCAGAAAAGACCGATTTTGTTTATGCTTTATAATACTTCTTTTAATAAAAATGTTGCGGAACTTGATCCCAGAAAACATGATAAATACGTTATCAAAGCATTTCCGAAGAAATGTATTTTTATTCATTTTAAAACATTTGGGATGTCATTGTTAATATAGAAACATAAGCATAAACATAACTTACATTCATTTACACTAGTGATCTACACCCATTTAATCTCTCAGTGTAATGTAACTTCGTATCGGCACCTGTGATTCGAATAAGCTTGAGTGGGTCAGGTTGGGAAACCTGGTGAGTACATAGGGTTTTCAACCAACAATAATATAATTATTAAGTTAAACATCAAACAATCAACCCAATTACCCATCCCCATTATCTTCTTTACTCTTAAGGATCTACCTTAAGATTCAGCTATTCCTCGTTCCTTCATTCCTAAGGAGTATCCTAAGGAATCGACACTAAGTCTGCATAGTCGCCAGGGTTTATCTCGTTTATGGAAAATATCGTTTTCGAGAGTCCACTCATAATACATGTCAATGGGTTTTTAGAGTACATCGGGTGAACACATCGTTCACAACACCTACAGGTTGCGAGCCTGCTAGTGTTCCACTAGACTGTCTAGAATACTGTGGTTGTAATCCATAATCTGCTAGATGATGGGGCCATCGCTTGGGTCATCGTTTTGGCTCATCGCTTTGGCTCATCGTTTTGGCTCATCTCTTAGTTCATCGCTTTGCACCATATTTTATCACTCATCATTAATCTCATGTTTCATCGCTCATCATTGATCTCACCTCTAATCTACCCATGTTTTACCTAGGGGTGTGCACGAAACCGCACAAACCGCATAAACCACCCGCACCGCACCACAAAATGCGGTTTAAATATTCGCGGTACGGTTTGCAGTTTGTAATTTTGTTAAACCGCACTATGCGGTGCGGTTTGCGGTTTTTAATTACGAAACCGCAGTTCAAACCGCACCACACCGCATAACACACACACACACACACACACACATATATATATATATATATATATATATATATATATATATATATATATATAATTAAAAAAAATATTAATATGGGTCATACAAAGAAATAATTTGGAATAGTTTGGTGTAGAATAAAATGGATTATACACAAAAACGAAAAAATGGTTTGGAATAGAAACAATTTCGCATATAGTCGTAAATAATTATTTAACTATCATTATGTTTTTGTTTATTTAAAATTGATATCTTTACATAACTAACAATCAAATTTGGGTGCTACTTATTTACATGTTATTCATCTTTTTATCGTATAATATTTACTTGTGTTAATCAATTTTTTTTGCAACACATAATACATCAAATTTTTTGCAACGCATAATACGACTAAAATCTTTGATGATATGATTTGTTGTTTTTGTCTCTAAACTACAATGTGAACGCCCATACTGTTGGGTTTTGAGCATTCTAACACTCTTATGGTGCACATGCAACCCTAAATACCTTGGATCTATGTTTTCTCTAATATACATGCAAATACTAATATTCCAAGGTATTACCCTATCTAGCATACAATCATAGATACTTGGGTAATAATATAGATATAATACATACCTCTTGTAGTGTAGCTTGACTCCATGGGGCTTGAATGCCTAGTGCCTCAAATATGACACCTCAAATGACTCACACAATATCAGATGATCTTGGAATAACTTAGAGAGAAATCCACACTTTATGAAATCGGCTAGCCCCTCTTTTACACACACTAGTGACCGATTTTGGTGAATAATATGATGCTTATATAGTGTGTTACAATTAGGGTTACACCAGGTAAACCCTAATTGTCATGACCTTTCATTTCCATGACCCATGGGTTATGTAACCTTCATGGAGCATCCACGGAGCATCCTATGGGTTTAACCCAACTTGATTATCCATGGAGCTTTGGCCCCTATATAAGTTATGGATGATTTACACAATCAACCCATATTTTTAATTAGTCTTCTTTTGATCACATAATTAATTCTAAATTAATTCTTGATCAATACTAATTAAATATTATTATTCTTATTATTAATATATTAAAACTTATAATATATTAATAACCATAAGTGTCTTATTTCTCTATTTAGTCTATCCAAGTGCATGATGCCATGCAACCCAAATGGACCATGCCGGGTTGGGTCAAGTACATACCAAATATAGTTATGTACTTAGACATTAATCCAACAGTCTCCCACTTGGATAAGTCTAAAAATATTATTGCATATGACTTCGAAACCCAACTAGCAATCGTAGCTCTCAAACGCCGTCTGTCGAACTCTGACGTAACTGAACTCTGACCTTGTCAATGACTTGTCCATTAGATAAGGGATCATATATTCCTCCATTCTAGATATCATATGGACTGAGACATGGATTAATAATCATTCTCTCTGTCCATTTGTTTTTTTCCCGATTTTCGATTTATGACGACTAACTGATTGAACAAATCACATCAGTCCTGGCTTGGCCAAGCACTCACATGTGTCATCACTAAATCATCGAGGGGCCCACATATATCGCTTTTATCCCGAAGGTAAAAGGAATGGATAAACTTCGACTCATGTGGCTTGTTCTACTACTTGTTGAGCCATACACAAAGGCATGTTTTATAACATCGAGTTACCAATGCGTTTTTGTGCAATCAATGTACTATCAACTCATTGTAACAACTCATATCTCTAGGTTTGAAGAATATAAGATATTATCGTCTCATGCTCACTCGTGATAAAATCCATGAAGTGATTCAAATGAGCTCGGGTTGACTCTAATACTCAGAACTTATGAGCACTCATGAGTGTTGTAGCACCACTTTGTCCACCAACTTGGACCTCTACAAGCCAACCCATGACAGTCTTGATTCATATCTACTTCCAACATATCACTGACTGTGGATGGTTTGAATAACTTAGTCATTCAGGAAGAATAACCTAGTTTATTCTGGAAGTCAAAACATGCAAAATGAAACACAAGAATAAATGAATCTAATATGGTATCAAAACTATGAATATAAATAAAACACTTTTTATTTATCACCGTACTGATTACTCATTATTCATTGTTTCGGTTTTATCAACTTTATACTTGAATTTAAAAAACACTAGTTGTCCCATGCTCCAAGCATGTACACTATGTTTCCTAAACAATAGCTTTGCAATACATCAAGTATGCACTCTATGTTTGTCTATGATCCTTACTTTGTGAAATAGATCGATTGAACGTACTTTCAATGATTCTCTTTTTACAGTCCCAAATCCTTATCGAAAAATGTAAGAATTTCAAATTCCTACATTTACCAAAATCTGTTTAGATTTTAAACTTATATGCACAGACCCTCTTGTAATGAATATGTAAAAAGTCACAAAGACTTGTCAACAGTCATTACAAGTTATTCCAATGGAGATCAATTCCATGGAGACGAAGTCTCAAAGCACATTGCTTTGAATATCTTTCCTGCATTAAGTTTTCTAATCTTACACATATAACTTCCACCTACGGAGACAACTCCATATTCCTATTTTGACTATTACTTCTGAACAAGAGTTGTCTGTTTTCCAGAATATGTCAATATGGTCCTTCCAATATTAACAATATACTTCCAACTGTCCTTGAGCAACCAATCTTTGGTAAAACCTTAGATTGTCCTTGACAATTGCTTAATCACTTTAGTCATATCCAATTCTAGACCTTTTTCCCCTTAATGCCCCAAGGCATTTGAAAAATTTAGAAAGGATAAATATTATAGCACATGCAATCGATCTTGTACCCAAAGCAAACGGGACACGATTCATGATGTCTCACATAAAGACATGATTCTAGACCAGTCTTTTGCTACAATAATTTTTGTTTGCCATGTTTTCAAAATTTGACTATGAAGAGGGATGCCGTAATCATAACCGAATTTTGAGAACGCAATATATAGAATTTCCTTAAGTTGAACCAATGCAACATGAAATTCATATATATATTCTTGACTAAAATGATTAAAATCTCAATCTAAGCCTTTTAGAATTGAAATGAAGTATAATTTCCTCTCCCTTAATTATAGCAAAACAACCTTTTCAACCCTTGCAACCTCACGAGTTGAACTTTTGTTTTCTATAATTAACATTGCTAACTTGCAGTACTTATCGTAATTATCATGCTCCCACTAACATGATGATTATCAACATAATACTTATGCTCCCACTAGGTTTGACATGTATTCAGAAAGTAGTGGAGTTCTAGAAATCAATACTTTATTGACTTTCTTACCAAAGTTCAAATTTCTGATACTAGGTTGCTTTGATAAGACTTTATCAAAATCATACACCTTATTGTAAATAGCTCACTGATGTGTCTAAACAATTTAAGAACTATGAAAAGGGATGCCGTAAGCATAGTCTCAATTGGTTAGACCTTTTCTATTTCTCATAAGTCCATGTTAGTGTGCTCTACTAACGAATTTGAGAATGCAAAGATGACTATCTACTTAAAATCTACTTGGTGGAAGTGTTTCCTCACCTTCATTTTCATGAATCGGAGAGAAAACTTATGACCCTTAGAGTTATACTTAAGCTTGTAAAACATTTGGAATTTTTCCAATGTCTCAGAGTTATACTTAAGCTTGTAAGTATAATCATATTTACTAAACCTTAGTAAATCATGATGAATAGTTTCATTCATCTTTTGTGGTGGACTTTGGCTAGTGCACAAGAATGCGTACTTGATCCCTTAGTCCTTCACTTGAGTCACATATACATGTGAACAAGAAACTACTCTTAATTTTCCAAAAAATGAAAATTCTCATTCACCATACTAAACAACTTGCATGACTCCAAGTTTCGGTCCAATTGAAACTTGGGTGATGAGAATCATTCCTTATTTGATAAATTTAGACACCACCACAAATGAAAGAATAAAATTCATATTTCCAATATTGCTAGAAACATACAAACATCAAGTTTTCATGAAAGCAATTGTAAGGAGATATACAATAAAGAAAACTTTTATTTATTTTTTTTCAAAATGCGGAAAAACCTTTTTCCTTACAATGCCACTTCAAATGAAAACTATGATATTTCAGGTTTCCTAGCAATCTATCATAACTCCTAAGAAGTAACTCAAGAATCTGATCTTCAAACCATGCGATAGAAATCCATCTACGCGATCAGATTTAGCATACTCTTTTCTTTAAGTTTTCTACCCTTTGCTTGATCCTTTCATACATCGAAATGTATTAAGAATATTCAAATGAAACTTAAGAGAGTTAGATAGTGGACTTACCTGAAACAGAGTCAAACTTTTGATTCTTCTTTCTTTCAGGTAGCTAGGGCAGCTTCGATTCCAATGCCCCTTTTTCTTCACAATGAAAACATGTAGACTCTTTGGGAATGGTACAAAAGGATCTCCTAGACTTTGACTTTCTCTTTACCTTCTGGTCAACCGGGTTGACCAAGGCCGATCCCTTTCAGTTGGGAAGAGAAAGCTTTTCTGGACTTCCAATGTTTTCATTCTCCATATCCATGGAAGTTTGAGAAATAGACCTTCCATCCATATTTGCTTGACTATTGCACCAAACCATTTTTGATTCAGCAACAATAAGCAAATAAGAAAGATCCATTAGGGTCATGTCATGACCTGTCACATAGTAGTCTTTCTATATGACTCAGGAAGTGTCTGAAAGGCCCAGTCAATAGCCAACTTCCTTGGGACAATGACACCCAACATTCTCAACCTGACAATCTGTGACTTCAGTCCTAAGACATGAGTGTACACAGGACTTCCATTTTTATGTTTTATTGTGAGTAGGGATTGAGTGATCTTGAACTTTTCAAGTCTTTGAGATTGTTGGATAGGGAGAATAATTGAAGGAGGTGGAGAAAGAGAAGTATGATTTCCATGAGACAAACTTGGGAAATCATCTTCATTAGAAAGCTTGATTTGGGAAGATCATTGTTGTCTGAACTAGACATCTCAATGGGAGAAATTCAAGTAAGTTGATTTAAGTCCTTAATATAACACCCAATATGAAATATTAAGGCTAGGACCCAACACAATATTTTATAACTTGGAAGAGGGATGCCGTAATCCAAGCTATAAGATATTTGAAGGTAGGTGGATGCCGATTCACCAATTTCCACCAAGATAAACGAAATATTTAATTAGCTTTTAATTGGTTTTGAAACTCCTAGATTTTTTGAGATTCATTGAACTTTTCAATGGCATGTTTCAATCTCGAGTGTGCCCTTCAGGTTTTGTGACTGGGATGCCGAGGATCACAAAACAAGGTGTGAAATAACCATGCAAATATACTTGGTACCCTTAATATTTACCCCTCAATCGATGTGCCGGTTAATCACACACGCTCCAACGATACTATGATAAATATTAAGTTACCCTTTGCCTACCTTGTTAAGTCCAGGTTAGTTTGCTAGTTAACCACACACGCTCCACTAATGACTTAAACAAAGTGCAAAGTGTAATTTCATGGATTAGCACCTTATTCACATTTTCCTAAGTAACTAAGATTAGGAATTTATAAGTGTTTAGTTACTTAGTATTTATCATTAATAATTTTTATGGAGGGAGAATTATAGTTCTTGTCCTACCTTTTTCGGCTAACGACCCTCCACCAATCAAGGAAACGGTGGGTGAGAGTGGACACCCATTAAGTTTCCATTTTATAGGCAACAACCTTATACCCCCCTTATAGACCGGCTTCGTGAATGAGGCCTACTAATGGTAAGACGACTTGCTCTTATACATATATATATATATATATATATATATATATATATATATATATATATATATATATATATATGATGGGTTTTGAGCATTCTAACACTTCCTAAGTGTACATGCAACCCTAATAAACCTTGGATCTATGTTTGTCTAAGATACATGCAAATAATTATTTTTCCAAGGTTCATATCCTAACTAGCATGGCATGGGGAACTTGAATCAAATAAAGCTAGTAGAAATACTTACCTTGTAGTTGTAGTTGATTCCTTGGAGTTTTAGAGCCTAGCACCAATAGTGTGGATGCCTCAAATGGAAATCACAAATCACCACAAACTTGGAACATTGAGAGAATAGTCACTACTATCTTGAAATCGGCCCTCTTGCTTTACTCACTCAACTAGTATCCACTAGTTTGATTTCAAGAACCAAAGCCTCCTTTATATAGTGTGGTGGATTAGGGTTATATCCATGTAAACCCTAATACCCATGTCTCTTCATTTCCATGAGATCCATGGGTTAAAGCTCCATGGAGTATCCATGGACTTTCCATGCAAGCCTAGCCCATTCCAAATAAGCATTAGCCCACACTATATAAATATAGAAGCCTATATTTAATTAGTAATATCTTTGATCTCTATATTAATCCTATATTAATTATAGATCAATACTAATTAAATAATATGATCTTACATTAATATATTAGAACTTATAATATATTAATAAATCATAACTTGTACTATTCTCAAAAGATTATCCATAAATTGTTCGGGTGAAGTGCAACCCAAATGGACCATGCCGGGTCGGGTCATGTACATAACAAATATAGTTATGGACTCTAGACACTATATCCAACAGTCTCCCACTTGGATAAGTCTAATGACTATAGTTGCAAGTATGACTTCAGGAACCGATCAACAATCGTAGCTCTTTCAACTCTGTTGAACTAGAGCGCGCCATTTTAGATAAGTGATCATATAATCCTCTGTTCTAGATATCAGCCGGACAAATACATGGAACATGGTCTTACTTATTGTCCAACATTTGTTTCCCGATTTCCGATTTGTTTGACATAGCACTTAACTGAACACATCAATTTAGTTTTGATCGGGCCCGATACATAGGTCAAAACAAAATCATCGAGGGGCCCAGATATCGCTTCTAATTCTAGAAGGAACAGATAAACTTCGACTCATATATTTGTTCTACCACTCATTGAATTATACACAAAAGCATGTTTTATAACATCGAGTTACCAATGTGTTTTCGTACAATCAATGCATAACCAACTTGTAAGTAACAAATCATATCTCTAGCTTTGAAGACTTATATGATATTACCGTCTAACGATCACTCGAGATAAATTCCATGAAGTGATTCCAGTGAGCGTGGGTTAAGTCCAATGCTCAGAACTTATGAGCACTCATGATTGTTGTAGCCTATGTCCAACACCTTAGACCTCTGCAACCAACCATGACAGTCTTGATTCATACCTACTTCCGACGTATGACCGACTGTGGAGATTCGAATAATATGATACACCAAACATAATTATTCTGGAAGTCAAAACATGCAAAAGAAATATAGTAAACAATTGACAAGTGATAGAAACACTTTACTCATAAATAACAGCTTTTATTTATCATCAAATGTCAATTACATTTTACAAATTTCAAGATTATCTAACTACTAAAACTAATATCATCCTTCAGCCCTATGCTCCGAGCATGCTGGAGATGCTTAGCCCGAGTTAGTCCCTTCGTGAGGGGATCTGCTGGGTTCTCATCCGATGATATCCTCTTTGCCACGAGGATTCCTTCTTCTATTCGATGTCTGATGAAGTGATATTTTCTGTCAATGTGTCTGGATCTCCCATGATCTCTTGGTTCCTTGGCTAAGGCAACCGCACTATTGCTGTCACAGAAAATCTCCATTGGCTCCTTTATAGCTGGTACAACTCCAAGGTCTCCGATGAAGTTCTTTAGCCATATAGCCTGCTTTGCTGCCTCGCTTGCTGCTATATACTCTGATTCACAAGTGGAATCAGCCACTGTCTCCTGCTTGGAACTCTTCCAAGTGATTGCTCCTCTGTTTAAGGTAAAGACCCATCCCGACTGAGAGCGGAAATTATCCCTATCAGTCTGGAAGCTAGCATCACTATACCCTACAACTCTCAAGTCATCATTCCCACCGAGGGTAAGGACCCAGTCCTTAGTCCTTCGCAGGCACTTGAGGATATTCTTTACCGCAGTCCAGTGTGCCTTGCTAGGGTTCCCATGATACCTGCTAACCATGCTCAAATCAAAGGCTACATCAGGTCGAGTACACGTCATAGCATACATGATCGATCCTACAGCTGAATCATAAGGTAGCCGACTCATTTCTGCTATCTCAGCCTCAGTACTAGGGCTTTGTGTCTTACTTAATCTGGCATTACTCTGAATGGGTAACTCACCTTTTTTGGAGTTATGCATGTTGAATCTTTTCAATACTTTGTCCACATAGGTGCTTTGACTAAGTCCATTTAGTCTTTTACTCCTGTTTCTCAAAATCCTTATCCCTAGGATATAGGCAGCTTCACCAAGGTCCTTGATAGCGAAACACTTCCGAAGCCAGGACTTTACTTCCTGCAGGGTTGGGATGTCATTTCCTATGAGTAGTATGTCATCCATATATAGTACCAAAAAGCTGACTATGCTCCCACTAGCCTTGATATAGACACAAGATTAATCTTCACTCCTTGAAAAGCCAAATTCCTTGACTTTCTCATCAAAGCAAAGATTCCATCTGCGAGGTGCCTGTTTCAATCCATAAATGGATTTCTCGAGTTTACACACTCTATTGGGGTACTCTGTACTGACAAAACCCTCTGGCTGAACCATGTAAACATCTTCAGCCAACTTTCCATTAAGGAAAGCGGTTTTGACATCCATTTGCCATATTTCATAGTCATGAAATGCAGCAATGGATAACAGAACCCTAATAGACTTTATCTTGGCCACTGATGAAAAGGTTTCATCATAATCAACTCCCGGAGTTTGAAAATAACCCTTTGCAACCGGTCGTGCCTTATAAGTGTGTACATTACCATCCATGTTGGTCTTCTTCTTGAAGATCCATTTGCACCCAACTACCTTACGATCTGGTACATGGTCAACCAAGTTCCAAACTTGATTGTCATACATGGACTGTATCTCGCTATCCATAGCCTCTTTCCATTTAGCAGCCTCAGGGCCTGCCATGGCTTCCGTGTAGCTGTTAGGCTCATCCACACCTACTAGTGTCTCATCACTAATAAGTGTCTCACCTTCTGTAATAATATGGAAACCATAGTAATGCTCAGGTGCATTCCTAACTCTCATGGAACGTCTCAGAGGTACAGACTCATCAATTGGCTCAACAGGAGTTTCCTCCTCAAGTTGAGGGCTAGCATTTGAAGTTCCTTCACACCTGACTCTTGAATTTCTTCAAGATCAATTTGCCTCCCACTGTCTCCTTGGCTTATAAACTCTATCTCTTGAAAGACTCCTCTTCTTGCTACAAAGACCACATTATCACTAGGTCTGTAGAAGAGGTAACCAAAGGATCTTTGTGGGTAGCCGATGAAAATACACCTCTCACTTTGGGGTTCTAGCTTATCATGTGTCACAACTGGAAATTTTGTGTCATGTAATCTATACATTCAAGCTAATGTGAATCAAAAACTTAAGAACATGATTGACACCTACTATTATGACATCAAAAACTTCAATCAAATATATGATACAAGTACTACAAATAGTCATCAAACGATTGGAGACCCTAGAAGTCCTTGTTTAAGTCCATTTTGGACTAGGACTCCCTTATTGGATCCAAATGGACCAATAAGCTTCCAATTAGACTACCATGGGCTTAGAACCCTTATATGGGCTCTAATTGGACCCACATCAATTTATTTCAACATTATGGGCCACATTGGGCCTAGAATGAAATAAATTAATAACTATGAACCATAATTGACCTAATTTGACCCTAACAAGTCATAAAAATCACCTTTATATTTATTTGGACCAAAAATCACTCAACTTAACCATGAAAATTGGGCTTAAGCATTTAAGGCCCAAACATTCTCTTTTCCCCCACCATTCTTGGCCCAAGCCCAAATAAAAGGGAGGAGTTGACTTCTTGCATGACACATCATCTTTGTATGGAGGATATCTAAGCATTACCCTTCAAACATCCATGCATTCTCATTCTTCCATGCAAACATCACCTCAAGGTCTTTTCTTCTCTCTCTCCCTCTCCCTTCTTGTTTCGGCCGAGAGTAACCCACACACACACACCTCACAAACTCTCTCTAAATTACTCAAGAAATCATCCCCTTTCTCCATTCAAAAGTCTCGAAAATTTGGCTTGAAGCCTAAGAATCATCCTAAAGAAATTCACCATCTAAGGTAAGTTAATGTTTAACTTATGATCTAACTCCCTCTACTTCATTAAAATCTCTTCTAAATTCATTCACTCTTGTGATCTTGCATCCTAGAGGTCGAAATCTTCATCAGAGGGTGCTAAGGCCAAAAATCACTTCATTTTTCTTCCATCGTCTCTCCAAAACCGAAACCACACCCAAGGTGAGCTTCATACCCCCTATTTTCTGTTTTTATGAGTTTTTTTTTTTTTTTTTTGGGGGGGGGGGGGAATACAAGTGAAAGTGTAGATCTATATGTGTTTTGTATGCTTTGTATGATTTCCATGCTTATATGTGTGCTTTTGTGTGTTACAATGTTGGATTTAGCCATAAAACCCCTCAAAACCGAGATATACCTTATGTTAAATGATTTTAGCATCTAATATATTTCTACATACAAAGTGTTTCTAGAAAAATAGCTAAGTGGTTTAGTAACAATTTCTTTGGGCTAAAAACACAATTTTTGGACCTAAAATGTGAAAAATACAAAATTAAGGGCCCAAATTGACATATCACGAATTCTGATGGATGAGGTGTGTCAAAACAGTTTCAATAAAACAATTTCTGGAAATATACTTATTTAGAGGATTAAAAACATAAATTTCAAGCTTAATAGGCTAAAAATGACATTTTCGGCCCAATGAGGCCCATTATGCGAAATTTTCTGTTTTGGAGGGCCAAAACTGTGTTTTTCTGTAAAACAGTGGACTATAAGTGTTCCAAGTCCTTTTCAAAGGTTTAAAATGCTTTTTAAATTTAAAAAGTACCAAAGTTGCAAAAATTTTACAATTTGGGCCAAAATTGTCAAAATTGCGAAAAAGAAGGGTTATAACCGAGAAAACTGAAATTTCAGGGACTTAAACTGTTTTCTATGAAAAATATGCTGAAAAATATTAATTTCAATAATTTTTGGTGTTAAAATGTCAAGAAAATTTATTTAAGGACCAAACCGGAAAGTATTTAAATAAAGGGTTGAAAAAGTAAATTTTACAAACAATGAGGGGCTGAAAACAGAAAACTTTCAAGGCTAATTCAATACATGCAATTTGATCAAATGATGGCACCGCGACTATCGACGAAATACAATACATTACAATACCAAAAGTCGTTGTTAAACGAATTGGTTCGGTCTCGAACCAATAAAAATCCGAAACTACTAACACGACGACACTACGACACTACGATTCATACTAATAACGTTTGGGAATTCAATATACATGCGAGTGTGCACAGACGTCTACGCACCATCTTTGGGCCCCAAAAGTGTAAAATCTTGTTTGTTGAGCCTAGCTAGCCTAATGACCTGATCTTAAGGCCCGAAGACCTCTATCTTACGAAGTGTTGGGTTTTACCGATCTGACACAACGTAAAAGGACTTTCAATGGCTTGTATACTACTGGTCCCCAAGGGTCCTTTGGTATTGCTAGTAGAGTCTACCTTTCATGCGAGGCGGGTCTGGGACCCCTCGTACCTTTTTTTTTTATCCCCAACCGGTTAATAGAGTCATCGAGGCCTTCGTGTCCTCTTTCTCTTCGGATGTGGGACTACACGTAGTCAGGGCGGTTGGATAACGTGATTAGTACGGACGACGCCTACGGGATCGTTAGTATAGCTATAGACTAGTCGTTTGTGTAACGCGTGTTTGTAGCAATTAATCATGCTCAAAAAAATAATCCAACGTCGCCTGGTTTTGATAACTTCACGCGTTGCAATGGTTTCATTGTAAATTCATGGAATTCAAAGAATTAGGAAAACATCGGGTTTTCCTAGGGTTTTTCAATACATACAGATTCGAAATACATACAACTTTAATGAACAATTTTTACGAGTATAGAAACAAACAAGCATACCTATGGATCTCCACAAACGTTTTCAAAAACTTTTCTTTTCAGAAAATATCGGATTTTCTGGTGGTTTTCAAACGACACGAACATTGTTTTTCTTCAAATACAACTTATGAACTCACCAACATTCCACATGTTGACGTTTTTCAAAATACTTGTATTCTCAGGGAACCAGTGAATCAAAGGAATCATATTCAGTGATGGCTTGCAGTTTATTTATGTACGAATCGAACAATTTATTTTGGGAATGTAACGTGTAAACAATGTATTTCATGTACACTTTACTGGTTGTACTATATTAATGCATGGTGACGAATGTTGTTACGATTCATATATATACAATGTTATGGTATTCAATTGAGTCACGACAGCCCCCGAACGTTTCCGCCGCCTGGTTTGGGGGTGTGACATCATGAGTCTTGCGCCTCACAAAAGCCTCGCAACCCCAAATCTTGATGTGGTCTAGTTTGGGTACTTTACCAGTCCACATCTCGTGAGGAGTTTTGGCAACTTTCTTTGTAGGGACTAGATTAAGGATATGGGCGGCAGTCTCAAAGGCATACCCCCAAAATGAGATTGGTAGTGAAGCTCTACTCATCATGGAACGAACCATATCCAACAAGGTTCGATTACGCCTCTCAGCTACACCATTCAACTGTGGTGTCCTGGGAGGTGTCAATTGTGAGACAATCCCACATTCCCTAAGATAGTCGAGGAACTTTGAACTAAGATACTCACCACCTCGATCGGATCAAAGCATCTTAATGTTCCTGCACAATTGATTCTTGACTTCCTGTTTAAATTCCTTAATCCTTTCGAAAGTCTCTAACTTATGTTTGATTAAGTAGACATATCCATATCTACTGTAATCATTAGTAAAAGTCAAATAATAACGATTAGCATCCCTTGTGGCATGTTTGAATGGTCCACACACATCCGTGTGTACAAGGTCCAACAAACCTTCACCCCTCTCACAAGAGCCTGTGAAGGGTGACTTTGTCATTTTTCCAAGTAAGCATGACTCGCAACTATCATCTGACTTTAGGTCAACGACTCCAAGACTCCATCCTTTTGGAGTTGGCCTATGCGTTTCTTGCTTATATGTCCAAGACGACAATGCCATAATGATGCTTTATCCAAGTTATTATTATTAATAGAATCAAAACATATCACATTATTTCCTAAGTTATCTACAACAGACACAACTTCATACACACCATCACAAGGTAATGCTTTAAAATAAAGAACATTATTAAAGAAAGCATCAATAGAACCAACTTCATTATTAAATGAAAAGGTAAACCATTGTTTATACAATGCATGAAAGGAAATAATATTTCTTGCCATTTCTGGCGTGTAACAACATTTATTCAAATCTAAATTTAACCCACTACTTAGCGACAAAGTATAAACTCCAATCTTGGTGACAGGTGTAACTTTCCTATTCCCCATGATTAAGTTTATCCTTCCTTGCTCCACATTCTCACTTCTTCTTAGTCCCTGCAAGTCACAACAAATATGAATACCACAACCGGTATCAAGGACCCAAGAGTTAGAATTGGGTGAGTTATTAGAAATGATAGTGTAAATACCTGCATGGTTGGGTTTAACTTTCCCATCCTTCACATCTTGCTGGTACTTTGGGCAGTTCCGCTTCCAATGTGCATTTTCATGGCAATAGAAGCATTCAGCCTCTTTTGGGTCAAAAGAAGGAGTGATGAAACCTTTCTTGGTTCCACTTGAAGAAGAGCCATCAAGGGTCCTAAACTTGGTACCCTTCGAAGAACTCTTTCTCTTCTTCCCTTGTCCTTTCCCGATTGCCAAGACAGGGGCAGTTTTGGTAGGAGTAGGAGTAACAATCGCCTTACCTTTAAGACCACTTTCCGCGGTCTTTAAGAGTCCTTGAAGTTTGCTGAGTGTGACCTCTTCCTTGTTCATGTGGTATGTCATGCGGAATTGATCAAAACATGAAGGTAAGGAGTGTAAAATGATATCTATTGCAAGCTCCTCGAGGAAGTTCACATTTAGCTTCAAGAAATGGTCCACAAGTCTTTGCATTTTCTGCACGTGGCCCGTGATGGGTTCACCATCCTTCATGCGAGTTGTTATCATGGAGGAGATGATTTCATACCTCTCTTGACGAGCACTTTGATGGTATCTTTCCATCAAGTCTTGGTGCATCTCATAGGGGTAGAAATCTTCATAAGATTTTTGGAGATCCGCGGTCATAGTGGCCATCATGATGCATGCCAATTTGGTGGCATCCCTTTCATGTGCCTTAAACTCAGCGATATCTTGAGGAGTAGCAACTGTCTCATCAATCTCCTTAAGCTCCTTATCGAGGACATATTCTTTGTCCTCGTAGCGAGTAATCATTCTAATGTTTCTGATCCATTCATTAAAGTTGGATCCATCAAAAGTGACTTTCCCATACAAGTTCATAAGAGAAAAGGAGCCACTAGGATTAGAGCCAGAAGCAGCGTTGTTTGCAGACATCTGATAAGAGAAGAAAGAAAGGATTAGTTTAGATATAGAGATAGTCCTTAATAAAACACCCAAATGTAGTATTAAGGCTAGGACCCAATCACAATATATTATACTTAGAAGAGGTATGTCGTGATCTAAGTAATAACATATTTGAAAGGTAGGTAAATGACGATCCACCAATTTCCACCAAAAACGAAATATTAAATATTAAGTTTTAATTTGGTACTTAGAAATTCCTAGATTCTTTTTGAGATTCAATGAACTTTTCAAAGGCATGTTTCAATCTCGAGTGTGCCATCCAAGTTTTGTGACTGGGATGCCGAGGATCACAAAACGAGGTGTGAAGTAACCATGCAAATTACTTGGTACCCTTAATGTATTACCCCTCAATCGATGTGCCGGTTAACCACACACGCTCCATCGATACTATGATAAACATTAAGTCACCCTTTACCTACCTTGTTAAGTTCAAGTTAGTGTGCCGGTTAACCACACACGCTCTACTAACAACTTAAACAAAGTGTAAAGTGTAATTTCATGGATTAGCACCTTATTCACATTTTTCCTAAAGTAACTAAGATTGGGTATTTAATAAAACATTTAGTTACTTTATAATATTCATCATACTTTTAATGAGAATTTATAAGTCCTTGTCCTACCCGTTCGGCTAACGACCCTCCACCAGTCAAGCAAGCGGTGAGTGAGAGTGGACACCCATTAAGTTGCCATTTTATAGGCAACAACCTTATACCCACCTTATAGACTAGCTTCGTGAATGAGGCGTACTAGCGGTAAGACGACTTTGATCTTATACATAAATATATATATATATATATATATATATATATATATATATATATATATATTATTAACTTATAATATTATAAGTATAAGGGTTGAATTTTAACTTTTAAAATTCTAAGGGTTGGAACTAAAGTTTTTAATATGACTTTACTTGTTCCAAAACTTGAGGGCAAGTTTTGTAAACTTTCAAAACTTTTCATTTCTTGTAACCTATGAGTTAAATAGAGTTATAAAAATGAGGACTCTTCATTTTTCTAACTCTTGTGTTCTTTTAATGGTTTTAATTCAAGTGACTTTTGGTTTTCCATAACTTGAGGACAAGTTATGGACTCCATTAAAACACATAATGATCATGAATTAATCTACCACATAGGTTACAAATAATTCCTATGATCATCTAAACATCATAAGATCAAGAACATGAATATGAACACTTTCATGAATCAAAATTACACTTAAAAATTTGTAATTTTGATAACAAGTTGTTGTAAATGGATTAGCAAAGACATTAGACCATCTAAAACAAGTTTTTCAAGTACCAAAACAATTTAGGGTAATGTTTCTAGTCCATTTCCAGCAACTAAAGTCGAAAATCTGCATTCTGAGGCTCCTACTCGCCGAGTGCATGAACCTACTCGGCGAGTAGGTTGAAGATACACATGAACTCGATGAGTCCCCCCATGGACTCGGCGAGTTCATCAGGCAGACAACAAGTTTTTCGACTTTTTCCAATAGTTTGCATCAAGTATCAAACAAACAAGCCTAGGCTCTGATACCACTGATGGGTTTTGAGCATTCTAACCCTTCCTAAGTGTACATGCAACCCTAATAAACCTTGGATCTATGTTTGTCTAAAATACATGCAAATAATTATTTTTCCAAGGTTCATATCCTAACAAGCATGGCATGGGGAACTTGAATCAAATAAATCTAGTAGAAATACTTACCTTGTAGTTGTAGTTGATTCCTTGGAGTTTTAGAGCCTAGCACCAATAGTGTGGATGCCTCAAATGGAAATCACAAATCACCAAAAACTTGGAACTTTGAGAGAATAGTCACTACTATCTTGAAATCAGCCCTCTTGCTTTACTCACTCAACTAGTATCCACTAGTTTGATTTCAAGAACCAAAGCCTCCTTTATATAGTGTGGAGGATTAGGGTTATATCCATGTAAACCCTAATACCCATGTCTCTTCATTTCCATGAGATCCATGGGTTAAAGCTCCATGGAGTATCCATGGACTTTCCATGCAAGCCTAGCCCATTCCAAATAAGCATTAGCCCACACTATATAAATATTGAAGCCCATATTTAATTAGTAATCTCTTTGATCTCTAAATTAATCCTAGATTAATTATAGATCAATACTAATTAAATAATATGATATTATATTAATATATTAGAACTTATAATATATTAATAAATCATAACTTGTACTATTCTCAAAAGATTATCCATAAATTGTTCGGGTGAAGTGCAACCCAAATGGACCATGCCGGGTCGGGTCAAGTACATACAAAATATAGTTATGGACTTAGACACTATATCCAACAATATATATATATATATATATATATATATATATATATATATATAATTAACTTATAATATTATAATAGTATAAGGGTTGAATTTTAATTCTTTAAAATTCTAAGGGCTTAATTTGGAATTAAAGTATTCATAAAAGAAAACTTTTCAAATTCCAAAACTTGCTGGCAAGTTTTGTAACTTTCAAAACTTTTCAATTCCATAACTTATGTGTTTAAAGTAGTTTTAACTAAAAAACTCTTCAAGTTCCATAACTTGAGGACAAGTTACGGAAGACTTTAAACTAATTAAGAAAGTGACTCTTGATAATTCATAACTTATGGAAGTTTTTCTTTTCTCATAACTTATGATTTAATGGCTTATTAAAATGAGTGACTTTTCATTTTATGTAACCATTGTGTTCTTTTAATGGATTTAATAACTTGTGACTTTTGGTTATCCATAACTTGAGGACAAGTTATGGACTCCGTTAAAACACATAATGATCAAGAATTAAACTACCAAGAAGGTTACAAATAATTCCTACGAACATCAAAACTCATAAGTTCAAGAACATGCATATCAACAATTTCAAGAATCATAAAATTAACCATATAAAACTTGAAATTTTGATAACAACTATGAAATTGGTTTACCATAATCATTATCACATCAAAAATAGTTTTTATAAGTCCAAAACAGTTTAAGATAATGATTCTAGACCAATTCCAGTACCAAAACTCGAAGATAAGCTGTTAGGGGGTCCAACTTGTTGAGTGCATGAACCAACTCACCGAGTTGGATGAGTTTTGCCTTGGACTCGTCGAGTCCATGGGGGAACTCGGCGAGTCCACTGTCCAGACAGCACAAAAACTTCGATTTTTCAGCAATTGCATCAAGTATACAGGAAAACAAGCCTAGGCTCTGATACCACTGTTGGGTTTTGAGCATTCTAACACTCCTATCATGTACATGCAACCCTAAATACCTTGGATCTATGTTTTCTCTAATATACATGCAAATGCTAATATTCCAAGGTATTACCCTATCTAGCATACAATCATAGATACTTGGGTAATAATATAGATAGAATACATACCTCTTGTAGCTGTCTTCGCACGCGCCTACTCTCGGAACCGGATAAGAACCGAAGTACGCTGGGCGCACTTGGCCTCAGACGCGGGGCGTAATTGTGGGGCTACATGGTGAGATCCGAAGCGAGGCCTGATAAGCGATGGATGGTCCAGATGTTGCCACGTCATCACAGCTTCGCAAATTCAAGTGCAATATTTAAAAATTCATAACTCTTGCGTACGAGCTCTGTTTTTGACGTTCTTTATATCCACGCATAGGCGGGAACGTACTCTACAACGTTCATTTAGACTCCGTCGGCTAATTTTGACTTTATTTTAAAAGTTATATTATTAACAGGCCGAGACAAGATTGGTCCGTTAAAATCTCATAACTTTCTTCATCCGACGTCCGTTTTCGTCTGTCTTTTTATCGTTACGCTACAAATAACGAGATCTTCGATTCTCATTTTGGTCGTGTTGGCTAAAAACCACTTGATCTAATATTTGAACTTTGGGCTGTACACCGCTAAGCCCAAACTTCGAAAAATCATAACTTCCTCATACGAAGTCAGATTTGGGCGTTCTTTTTATGGACGCTCTCGGTTTAACGTATTCTACAAATTTCTTTTAGATCGCTAATGCTAAAAGTCGCTCTATCATAGATTCACTATTTACGCTTCCCGGTGTCGCTCTGGTTCCGTCGCGAAACTTCGACGGGTCATAACTTCTTCGTTATAACTCGGATTTCGGCGTTCTTTATATGTACGGAACCCTTGTAACATATACTACAACTTGGTTAAGATTAATCCTTCTAAATAAGTTTCCATCAAAAACTCATTTTTTATGCTTATTGTCTCTAAATTAACTACCTCGGATCTGTGGGCATTACAATTATCTCCCCCTTAGGATGATTACATCCCAGAATCATCAACAAAACATGGCTGTATAATGACTCCATACATTATCTCTTCATCCTAGGAAATAATCATAACTTCCTAGTTCCTTCGAATGAGTATCTAACTCTTGGGCTTCCTCACTGCAGGCGGTGCCCGATCTTGGACTTGCGTCCTATCTCACGGTAGACTCCAAATTATGACCTTCAAGTCACAATCTCGATCCTCACTAGATACGAACTCAAGATAAGTTCGTTTATTACTACAATTGAACGATGTGTCATATTCTAATGACCTATCATTGTATGTGGCAATGCTTAGACTCAGGTCTCTAAGAGTCTTCCAGAACAGACTATACTTTCCTTCATGTTCTAATCTCATCTTAAAAGGTAGCATTTCTAGAAACTATCGCGATACCTCTACCGATCACTTTGATTAATTCTCTCGGTTTAAGTCAGGTGCTACATCGAACTTGGTTCTTGGAACCACGTAACATACTCATCATAGTCGGACTCAATTCGATATGACCACTAGGGTCGGAATAACAATCATCTTCATAGTTATTACCGAAACGATGGTAACGACATATTTGAATAAAACAAAATCAATTTCTAGCTTCTTGGTAACCTTGTGACTTTCCCTGATCCAAGCGTGAGTCCTGTGCTTCCGGTAGTATAGGCCTCTACTACCATTCACACCTATTCATACTCGTCCCAAGTATTGTCTCGCAATTTTCCAAGTCATCACACAAGAAAATCACATAACAGTTTAACACACCGGATAACAAAACGAACATTTTATTATTTCTTGAAACTATTACATAGGTGTTCAAGTTTACCCTAGACTATACCTCTAATAGGCTACATCATATGATTCTATGGCTACTGCATAACTCGATCTTCGGATATGAAGTCCTTATCCTTGATTCCTCGCATTGTTATCTGCTTCGTCGAGGGTCATGTGAAATGCCCTTGGCCTTGGTGGGGTTTCCGGCCTTGTCGCCTCGTTTTTCTTTGGGCAGTCCTTAGAAACATGCTCTTCTTTGTTACATCTGTAGCACACCCTCTTGTTGGAAGTACACTTGCTGGCATAATGCCATGTCTTTCCATATTTGTAGCAAGTCACCTCCTTGCTACATTTCCCGAAGTGTTTCTTTTTACACTTTTCACACCACTTAGCTTCACCTCCTCCTCCTCCTTCAGTCTTTGAGAATTTCCTTTCTTTGTTGGATTTTGAAGATCCTTCATACTTCCTTTTCTTGCCAACTTCAGCCTTCTCCAGAACCTTTTCCCTAGTATGGGTCTCAACATTCCTGGCTGCTCTAATGACCGTTTTCAAGGTAGTTGCCATCTTGACCGTTGGGCCAAAGTCTACGGGCAGTCCGTTAGCGAACCTATCTATCTTGGAGAGTTCAGTAGGCACCAAGTAGGGAAATAGCTTCATCCTCCCAATGAATGTGGTGGCATACGCATCAACACTCATCTTCCCTTTCTTCAGGTTCTAAAACTCGTTATTTAGGTCTATCAAATCTATCTCTGAGCAGTACTGCATTTTTAACTGCTCTGTGAATGCTTCCCAAGACATACGTATAGCTTCTCCTCGCGACATTGTATCTACCAACAACTTCCACCAACTTAACACTCCGGTCTTTAGTTGTCTGACTGCAAAGACGGTCTTTTGCTTATCCCTGCAGTCACAACTCTCAAATACCATCTCCATCTTGGAGATCCAGTCCATAATCTCAACTGGTTTTGGGCTTCCAGAGAGACTTGACAGTTTTGCACCCAAGAAATTCTTATACATCCGCCCATCCTTGTCATTTACCTTCTCCAGGCCATTACTCTTTGCCTCTTTGGTTCCAACTTGACTCATAGTGCGACTATAATTTCCTTCCTCCGATTGTTCAATGATCAACTCAGGTTGCACAATGGGCACCATAGGTTCATCCCTATTTTCATGCAACTTCTGCCTCATCTCTTCTCTTTGCTCAGCCAGCATAGCCCGAATCACGGCTTGTACTCCAGCCATTGTGATTGGCTCAGGAGTGGCTACTACAACAAGTATTTGCTCAATCACTGGTGGTTGATGTAACGCCCATAGATCCGGGCTAGTCTATTTAGAGATAATAGGGGTCGAAAACGACTTTTTGATAAAAGATTATTTAGAATAAATAATCTTAACCAAGCTGTAGAATATGTCTGAAGGGTTCCGTACATATAAAGAACGCCGAAATCCGAGTTATAACGAAGAAGTTATGGCCCGCCGAAGTTTTTCAGCAAAACCGTTACGACACTATGAGACGTAAATAGTCAATTTATGATAGAAGACTTTTATCCTTAGCGATCTAAACGAAAGTCGTAGAATATGTTAAACAGAGAGCGTCCATGAAAAGAACACCCAAATTTGACTTCGTATGAGGAAGTTATGATTTTTTGAAGTTTCGGCTTAGGAGTGTACAACCCGAAGTTCGAATACTAGATCGAGCGATTTTTAGCCGACACAACCGAAACGAGAATCGAAGATCTTGTTAATAGTAGCGTGACAATAAAAAGACAGACGAAAACGGATATTAGATGAAGAACTTATGAATTTTTAACGGACCAATCCTGTCCCGGCCCTGTTAAAAATATAAATAAAGTCAAAGTTAGTCAACATAGTCTAAACGAAAGTTGTAGAGTACGCTCACGCTTACGCGTGGATATAAAGAACGTCGAAAACGGAGCTCATATGCGGAAGTTAAGACTTTTAGAAGTCAAAAAGTGAATTTGCGAAATCTGATGCGAGATTGATGACGTGGCCGAATCCTAGCCATCCGATGAGCTCGCTTCGGATTCAGACACCAGGCCTTCGCATTATGCCCAACGTCCGGAACCGGGTATGCCCAGCGTACTTCGGTCTTGTGTGGTTCGAGAAGCAAACACGTAGCCCTATCCAAAGAGCACCACCTGGCACCATTATCCGAACTACGCACCGTGTAGTGCTGTACGCCCAACGTACCACCGAAGGCTCGCGCCTATAAATAGGCTGCGAGGGCTGCCGGAGAAATCACACCAAAATTCATTCTCTCTCTAGTTTCTTTCTCTCTCTAAGATCCCTTAAGCCCATTAGCCTAGGTAAACCCCCTAGCACCCGAAGGAAGCCTCGAGGCTCCTGGAGTCTCGATAAAAAGGGTCTTTCGGTTAGGAAACGCTGCTCCAAGCGAAGTCCGGTTTTCTATAAAACCTGTTGTAAGTGAGCTATGCCTATACTATTTTTAATATAGCTTTTATTTAATTATAGTAACATTATTAGGAACTTATAATAAGTACTTGGGCTATTATTATGGGTTATATAAGTAATGTTTAACGCTTATATAATAGTAATAATAGTCAGAGTATTAATTAGTTTTGTTAAATATTAGACTAAACTCTAGTGGTAATGATACTAGGTTTTGTCCGAGGAAATATGTGTTAAGAGTAACGAAGTGCTGTTTGAGTGCCGAGTCACCACCTTCTCAGGTGAGCGATAGTTACTTTCATCTTACATATAAATATGAAGTATTTTATATAAACTACATGCTATGTGTGCATATTATCTGTATACATGCTATCTATGATGGATGAACGATTTTATACAAGTTTTTTATGATTTAAACTGTATATGTATTTATGTCTACATAATATGTTGGGTAAAACATGGGTAGATGAAATATGAGTTGGATGATGAGTTGGGAGGTGGTATAGACCCTGAGGTAAGGGTGAGAGGTGGACGATGTGAGAAGCCTTGTTCCCAAATGCTGGCCCCGTCATCTGGCAGAGTATGGATGACAACCACAGACTATTGTAGACAATCCAGTGGAACACTAGCAGGCTCGCAACCTGTAAGTGTTGTGAACGATGTGTTCACTCGGTGTACTCTAAACCTTGGCGATCATGCAGACTTGATGCCTAAACCCTGGTGACTATGCAGACTTAGTGCCTAAACCTTGGAAATCATGTAGACTTGATGTCTAAACCCCGGTGACCATGCATACTTGGTGCCTAAACCCTGGAGACTATGCAGACTTAGTGCATGTTGTGTAAACTGTGGCAATGATGGACTTCGTGCCGATTCCTTAGGATGATCCTTAGGAATGAATGAACGAAGAATAGCTGATTCTTAGGGTAGATCCTTAAGAGTAAAGAAGATAACGGGGATGGGTAATTGGGTTGGTTGTTTGATGTTTAAACATAATAATTATATTATTGTAGGTTGAAAACCCTATGTACTCACCAGGTTTCCCAACCTGACCCACTCAGTTTATTTATATCACAGGTGTTGATATGAAGTCACATTACACTGAGAGAATAAGGAGATATAAATCACTAGTGATAATGAATGTAAGTTCTGTTTATGCTTATTTTACTGTATTGACAATGACATCCCAAATGTTTTAAAATGAATAAAAATACTTTTTTTCAGAAATGCTTTGATAACGTATTTATCATGTTTTTTTGGGAACAAATTCCGCAACATTTTTATTAAAAGAAGTACTCTGATTTCTATAAAGCATAAACAAAATCGGTCTTTTTTGGCCATAAAAATGGGGATGTTACAGTTGAGGTAGTTGATTTCTATTTCCATTCGCGTTTCCACTTCGGGTTCTTGCCATTTCGTTCTATACACCAAATCAGATGTTCGGTGCGAAACAACGAGAATTAAGATATGAAAGATTTTATTTACGATCGACGTGTAAATCTCCCTATTACTCTGAAAAATTACATGCCAGTTCTAATACCGTAATTAAACATTTAGAAGTCTGAACACATAAAGTTTCCAGATCCGGTCTGCAACAGGCCATATATCCGATCGTATTGTGCATATCATAAATCATTTAGCACATAAAAGCATGTTAGGCGTTTTCCTAAATAAGCTAGTGCTTGTGTCTATTAAGGTGTATTACCTAAATTTATTAGACACACTCCTTACGATCATCACTTAGCATTCTAAGTTTAAATCTAGAAATAAATTCGTATTCCTAGTTCGCTTAAACTAATGCTCTGATACCAACTGTGACATCCCCATTTTCACGGCCAGAAAAAGTCCGATTTTGTTTATGCTTTATAAAAATCAGAGTACTTCTTTTAATAAAAATGTTGCAGAATTTGTTCCCAATAAAACATGATAAATACGTTATCAAAGCATTTCCGAAGAAATGTATTTTTATTCATTTTAAAACATTTGGGATGTCATTGTCAATACATAAACATAAGGAGTATCCTAAGGAATCAACACTAAGTCTGCATAGTCGCCAGGGTTTATCTCGTTTATTGACAATATCGTTTTCGTGAGTCCACTCGTAATACATGTCAATGGGTTTTTAGAGTACACCGGGTGAACACATCGTTCACAACACCTACATGTTGCGAGCATGCTAGTGTTCCACTAGACTGTCTAGAATAGTCTGTGGTTGTCATCCATACTCTGCTAGATGACGGGGCCATTGCTTGGCTCATCGTTTTGGCTCATCACTTTGACTCATCGTTTTGGCTCATCGCTTTGGCTTATCGCTTTGCACCATATTTTATCACTCATATATCATCGCCCATCATTCATCTCATCTTTCATCGCTCATCATTTATCTCATCTTTCATCGCTCATCATTTATCTCACCTCTAATTTACCCATGTTTTACCCAACACATTTTGTAGATATAAAATACATATACAGTTTATATCATTTAAGAACATGTATAAAACGCTTCATCTAGCATAGACAACAATTATTCAGACAGTATACACATAGCACGTAATTTATATAAAATACTTCATATCTATGTGTAAGATGAAAGTAACTATGCACTCACTATTAAGGTGGTGACTTGGTACTCAGACAACACTTCGTTATCTCAAAACAATTTTCCCTTGACAAAACGTAGTATCAATACCACTAGGGTTTAGTCTAACGTTACCGCGACTAATTAATAGTCTAGCTATTATTACTATTATATAAGCGTTAAGCAGCACTCTTATATAACTCATAATCATAGCCCAAAGTAAATATTTTAAGGTCCTAATAACGTTACTATAATTAATTAGAAGCTATATTAAAAATAGCGTAGACGTAGCTAACTTACAACGGGTTTTGTCGAAAACCGGGCTTCGCTTGGAGCAGCATTTCTGAACTGAAAGACCCTTTTTCTCGGGACTCCGGGAGCCTCGGGGCTTCCTTCGGGAGCTAGGGGGTACCGAAGGCTACGATCAGCGTAGTGCTCAGATAAGATCACCAGCTCGCTTCCAGCTGTCTTCGCACACACCTACTCTAGGAACCGGATAAGAACCGAAGTACGCTGGGTGTACTTGGCCTCGGACGTGAGGCGTAATTGCGAGGCTACGTGGTGTGATCCGAAGCGAGGCCTGAGCAGTGATGGTTGGTCCAGATGTTGCCACGTCATCACAACTTTGCAAATTCAACTGCAATCTTTAAAAATTCGTAACTATTGCGTACAAGTTCCGTTTTTGACGTTCTTTATATCCACGCGTAGGCAGGAACGTACTCTACAACGTTCATTTAGACTCCGTCAGCTAATTTTGACTTTATTTTAAAAGTTATATTATTAACAGGCCGAGACAAGATTCGAACTTTGGGCTGTACACCGCTAAGCGAAACTTCGAAAAATCATAACTTCCACATACGAAGTCAGATTTGGGCGTTCTTTTTACGGACACTCTCTGTTTAACGTATTCTAAAACTTTCATTTAGATTGCTAAGGCTAAAAGTCGCTCTGTCGTAAATTCACTATTTACGCTTCCCGGTGTCGCGCCGGTTCCGTTGCGAAACTTCGACGGGTCATAACTTCTTCGTTATAACTTAGATTTCAGCGTTCTTTATATTTACAGAACCCTTGTAACATACACTACAACTTGGTTAAGATTAATCCTTCTAAATAATCTTCCATCGAAAACTCATTTTTTCATGCTTATTGTCTCTAAATTGACTAGGCCGGATCTACGGTCGTTACAGATTGCCTTGTGGTGTGGTGATTTCTGGGGCTAAAGAAGATGATGATCCAAAGAAACCAGATGATTGCTTTTTTTTGTTGCTTATTTATTTAGTTTCTTGTAGTTTTCTCAATTTTTGGATCAAACTCTAGTGGTGTACCTATACGTGAAGATCTTGGCATACAAACTATTAGCAATACCGTGTCCCCGACAATGAAACCAATTTCTTAAACTGCTGGCACATACGATTTAAGCAAATAAAATATTTACTAGCCAGTTGTACTAATGGGTGGCAAACGGAAGTAGGATCGAATCCTCAGGGACAAAACCTAATGGTCATGCTTCTTTGCGTAAGGCACATACTCGTCATAAAACAAAAAATATGAAAAAGGGGGTTTCTTTTATTATTTATTAAAAATAAAATAACAGTGAAAATAACTAAAGAGAATACAGTAAATAAAAACGAATTCAGTTATGCTGCAACTTTCCTCATCTTGCACCCAATCTAGACCCACTTATTTAAAATGTGTTCTATTTAAGCTATCCCAAGAAAAACTAATAGGCTCTAGTAAATTATCTTTTACCTAATTAATTATCCAAAACAAGCTCTTTGGTTAACCCTAACTTTTTACTAATCTAACTAAACAAGCTCTTAATTAAATTCAGAAAAGTTGCATTAAGATCGGTGTAAAATTCCCAACAATATCCAACACTTCTCACAAGCTCGGAAGAGTAAATATACGGAATTTCAGTTTATAATATCAAATCTATATATAGAATCGATTTATTACTTATTACTTATTACCAGATTGTCAAAACAATTACAGATTTCAACAACTGATTAACTAGAATGATTAAACCCTAGCTAGATGATCAAACAAATAAGAACCAAAATCAAACATTCATTAAGCACAAAATTGAAATTACTAAATAGAATCTCACAATTAAACCTAAATTTTACGATTGATCACATAAAAAGTACTAGTTTTTTGGAGAACTGAAAACTAGGGTTTTCGCTAGACATGGCTAAAATCGAATTAAAACTAATGAAAAGAATAACTAAATCTAATCTTACTAATCTAAATCTATGAGATGATCTACAACCTTCAGATCTTCAGAAAGTGATGAAAAGTAGCAGAATTCGCCTTCAGCAGGGTTTTTCGTCATCTGGGAACGTCTAAGCTTCAAACTCATAATATAGGTCGAATTTATATGCGATCCAGTAAATTCCAGGCCAAGAAAAAAAAATTCAATCGAATTTTTTAGAAACACGATCAAAATTTTGAGGTTTGATCGAATTTGGCTATAAACTGATTTTTGACGAATTTATGAACTGCGACATGTTTACATGATCAAATTTTAGAGGAAAATTGGATCGAATTTTTTACTTTTCTTCATAAAACTTCAAATTAAGGCAAGCAATCCTCAAACTCTTCACATGATCGCATTCATGAATTAACACGATAGAATTTGTGGTATTTCATGCGAAGTGTTTGTTTTTCCTTAAGCAAAACAACTTTTAACCATTCCTCAACATCCTTTATAAGTTCCAAGTTCTAGTTTAGCTCCAATGCTCCATCAAACGCATCCAAAGCTGCTCCCAATGTATTGCTCCACTCGGTTTATCTGAAAAGGACATCAAAAGTTAAGCAGTACGAGAATTCTGACAAAAGACATGAGTTGAACGTTATTTAAGCTAATGCACATGAAATAACATGAAATATGATGCAAAACACTACTAAAAGCTACTATAAAATATGCATAAAATGTCATTTGTCAAGGTGCTTAAACTTTGGATTTGTGGATATGCAAATCTAACAAAAACTATGTTACAAAATCATATATTTTGAATTTTGGACATCTGACATATTAGAAACTTTATACAATAACTATACATATATGATTAGAAAAATTATCCAAAATTTCTTATATACCTTTCGATAAGAATTTTGAATATTTGTTTTCAATTTTGTAATTCATATATTTTATAGCACCTACATCTAGAGCAACTCTAAGTTTACTGGTTAATCCTTTTATTATTGAATACTAGTTGTGAGACCCATATACTACATGAGCTGATTAAAAAATTTATATTAAAGATCTATACATTACCATTTTTAAAGTAAAATCCCCGAATAAATATGACTGAAATGATTAATATGTAAGTACTTCAATCTATACTAATAAAAGAAAACCATTGACATATTTTAAAGAAATGATGAATGACTAAGTAGTTCAACATTTGATTTCATATTACTAAGTTACCATCATTGTCTAAAATTAATATTTTTAATCCATCTTTACTTTTACCTCTAAACAGTGCAACATACAACTACATATGAGTAAACACTCGTTGTCACAAAAACTTTGGAATTTCAAGAACAAATCCGAAATTCGATTAAAAGTTCCGAAATTTCAAGCAAAATTTCATTTTTTACTTAAATCTAACAAAAAGTTAAACAAATATATTGAATGTGAACTATATATAATATTAGGGCATGAAATCAGATATTAGATTGAAAAACTGTGACATTAAATACTTCAAAACGGATATTTCAGACATAAATACAGAAATTTCTTTGGAAAAAACAAAAAAGAACTATGAAATTTGAAGATTAATTCTGTAATGGGGCATTTGAAAGTAAGTTGTTATTTTTCAAAAACCGAAAATGGTAATTTTCTTAAAAAAAGCTTATTTATAATGGTTAGTTTATTCCATATCTTTTTTTAAAAAAATACAACAAAATAGGACCTTAGGGTTTTTAAAAGGACATTTAACATTTTTCCATTTCATATATATGTAAAGCTAATAGTTTGTTTCCATTTGGAACAATAAAGGTAGTCTCAAAGTAAAACCAAATCAGAAAAATATGTTAAAATTAAGTCATTAAGATAGTATATAACTCTTAAAATGTTAAAAAAATAAATAAACATGTTATAACTCAATATAACTTATAGTAAATTATATCATTAAACTACTTGTTCAAGAACTTATTTGTACATAGCATAAAATCGAAATCAAAATTGAAATTTACCATGTCATAGGTTCAAATTAGTGAATAATAGTAAATTGTTGTTAAACTAATTTTAAAATTAGAAAGAAAACATTAATGAAATTGACGTTCATTTATTATGATATTTATTACAATTATTACATATCATTATTATGTGTAGCTCAATAAATATTTATTACAATTATTATATATCATTTTTATGTGGAGCTTAATAAAATGAAAAAAAAAACATAAAATGCAATGTGGAAAAAGTAATTTAAAATAACCACAAAATGAATGAGAGTACCACATGTAACAAAAAAATTACTTCTTTGAGTAGAGGAATCGATTTAGCTGTTATTTGTATTTATTTAAAAAACGTTTGGACTTGTCGTGGGTGAATTGTGAATAGGCCGGTCCTGAGAAAATAAATATCCTCAAAGGTTCGGGGAAAACCATAAAAAGGGCCCTTATCATTATTATAAGTTATTATTTTTAAATAAAAATATTTAGTAAAATAAATTAGGCCGTGTGCAATTGTCCACTTCGCCCCCCTGTAACGCGCGTTTTAGTTATCAATTTATTTTCAGAATTTTAAGGTTTTAGACTGGAACTCGACGAGTTGCGGAGCTTCAACTCGTCGAGTAGAGGTCATTGTAGAACGTGGGATTGAGGACCCACTCGACGAGTTGGAAGGCCCAACTCGACGAGTAGGCGCTGTAAAGGAAAACCCTAAATTTTAGGGTTTGCACCCTATATAATCTCCTTAAAACCTTGAGGCTGAACTTCCATCAGCCTCCAAACCCTAAGAACATCAGTGATAAACCCTAATCTCCATTTTTTTTTCTCAAATTGTGAGCTAGAGTGACTTTTGGAACTTGAGAAGAAGAAAATAGTGAGAAGAAGGAGAAGATCTCATGTGCGGAAAATATAGTGTGATGCGCTGCGATCAAGCCGACTCCTTTCCTTTAGACACGAAGTACCTAAAATCAAAACTGAAAACCGTAAGCACGAAGCTTAGTGAGTTCCCCCATTATACCTCATACCATACAATCACAAAGCATATATACTGTTGGGCAATTCTGGGGTGTCTGACCTACCCGGTACGGCCATTCTGGGGTGCCAACCTACCCGGTATGACCATTCTGGGGTGCCGACCTACCAGTGTCAAGCTATTCTGGGGTGCTGACCTACCCGTCGGTCCTAGCAACCGACCCTCGGGGACTATTCCACCCCTACTGCTACTATCACATATATAATAACATAAACATACTATCAAACATATCTGGGGTGTCCGAACTACCCTTCGGTCCTAACAACTGAACGTGGGGACTATTCCCCTCTTACTACCACTATCACATATAACATATCATGCCAGCATATAAACATATCATCACATACTATCAGACATATCTGGGGTGTCTGACCTACTCTTCGGTCCTAACAACCGAACTCTACTACTATCACATATAACATATCATGCCAGCATATAACATACAGGTAGTAGCAAACCTAGATGATATCACAAAGACAATCATCTAACATACAACTCCTACTGGTGGGTCGACATTGTGGCCGTAGACCCACCACTACTGGAAGGTAACTCACCTTACACTGCTGAAGTCCCGCAAACACAATCCCACACTGCTGAAGTCCCGCAGACTCAACCCCAGCTGTTGGATGACAAATTCCTAAACTGTCAAAATCTGTCAACACCAAAATAACACCCAATTAATAATTGGGTTCCACTACATAACCATAAGTACGTACTTGGGGTCATTACTACATTACCCCATGCTTGGCTTTATTCAAGCCCAAAGGCCCAAAAGTCAACTATGAGTCAAAGCCTATCATATGGCCTAATTTTCTAAATTGGGCCCAAACCCTTACAAGGTGTTACCATAAGGCCCAACCATTTAGTCCAGTCCAACATTCAACATTCTACTGGCCCAATATCAAATAATCATAAAGGCCCAAACTATGGCCCATCTATGGCCCAATTTTCCAAATTAGGCCCAACTCCTCATATGGGCCTTACCACAAAGCCCATTAGTTATTCTAGTCCATTTGCTTGATCTTGGATGGCCCATTAATAACCCAATCATCAAGGCTGAAATGAAAGGTCCAATAATAAATCCAAGTGAAATAAGGGTTTCACATAAAATGATGATTAGGGTTAAGTTTCCTACTTAACCCATTAAGGACTTAATCCTCTAAGGACTTATTCCATTAAGTCCACTATCGCTTAGATTAATCTTGCCAATGATTATTATTTATTATTCGACGTTATTAATAATTCCCGTGTGTTCCGATTAAATTCCCCAAAATTTAGGGTTTTGATGGCATTAGGGTGTTCCAAACCCTAATTAGGGTTTCCAACCCAAATACTAGCACATTTATTAATTTGTTGGGCTTTTAGGTCATTTAGAGCTTTATTGGGCCTATTAAGGTCTCTTTGGGTCAATTAGGGTCCATTAGACCCATTAGGGTTTCCTTAAGCCCATTGATCACATGTTTGGGCTTTTATGTCCATTAAGCCTCATTGGGCCCATTAGGGTTTCAAGGCCCATTAGGGCTTTAGTCCCTTGTCCAAACATCCCAAACTAGCAATCCCAACACAACTAAGCACATCGCCACCCGAGACGGCGGCCGGTGGCGGCAGCCACCACCTCACGGTGGTGGTTAGGGTTTCTTTCACATTATTCCATTTTCTTTTACAATTTAGCATGAAGTACCAAAATTCACACACACCCTAACTAACGTAAACGCACATACATGGTGGCAGCCCCCACCTCACGGTGGTGGCAGTGGCTTTTCTGTGAATCTCGGCTAACCAAAACACCAAAACACCCAAACACACATAATACAAATGGAAAAACACACACACACACACACAACACGCACTTGAAGCATAATCACACACCCACACAACTCACAGACATCAGATGGAACATGGCGGCGACGATAGAAGTAGAAGAACTAGCGGCAGGTGGTGGTACCTGCGATGTAACAGTGGAGAAAGGCGGCAGGAGCGATATTCGCATTCACATTAGTGGCGCCAATGACCGGGAAAGAGCGCCAGTCGCCACAATATGGTGTCCGGCAACGAGATGGTCTCCAACGAGGACGCCGGCTGCGCTATATCAGAAGGTGAAACATCATCGTCGTATCTCGATGGCAAAGGAGCGGCGGCAGCGGGCTCTAAAGGCCGGAGATGATGGCTGCAACCCGCTTCCCTTCGCTACTGACTGAACAACAGCATCGCACGATGGTCTCCGTCTTCAGCAGCGACAAAAAGACACCATGGAGGCTCGGTGGACGGAGAAACAATGGGGATAGGGTGGCAACCCAAAAGGACCATGCACCATTGGGTCAAGTACATACCAAAATAGTTATGGACTTAGACACTAATCCAACAGTCTCCCACTTAGATAAGTCTAATAACTATTCTGCGTATGACTTCAGATCCTGATCTGCAATCGTAGCTTTCCAAAGCCGTTGTCAACTCTGATCCTATCAGATACGCGTATCCTTTAGATAAGGGATCATATATTCCTCCATTCTAGATATCGTAAGACATGATTTCTTAATCATTCTCTCTGTACCATTTCTCGACTTTCGATTTATGACGACTGACTAATTGAACAAATCAAATTAGCCCTAGCCCGGCCGAGCATTTACGTTTGTCATCACTAAATCATCGAGGGGCCCAAAGATATCGCTATTATCCTACTTTGGATAAAAGGAACGGATAAAATTTGATTCAATGCTCGGTTGCACTCACTCACCGAATCACACACAACAATATGTTTTATGACACCAAGTTACTGATGTGTTTACATATTATCAATGTGCAACCGATTTGCAAGATACAACTCACACATCTCGGTTTCAAGAATATAAGATGTTATCGTCTCACCAATCACTTGTGATACAATTCATGGAGTGATCCAAGTGAGCGTGAGTTTAATCCAATGCTCAAATCACATTCATAAGCACTCATGAATGTTGCAGCAAACATTTGCTTATGTCTAATACTCTTTAGACAATCCACACACCAATTCACGACAGTCTTCATTCATACCTACATCTAACATATGAACGACTGTGGCCCGTTCGAATAATGTGACTGTTCTTAACCAATTAAATCATTCAGGAAGTCAAAACATGCAAAGTGAAACACAAGAATAATACTAATCCCATATGGCCTCAAACCTTTGAGCATAAATAAAACACCTTTTATTTATCACCATATCGATTACTCATTATTTGTTGTTTCGGGTAATCAACTTTTTACTTGAATTATTACAACACTTGTCCCATACTCTTAGCATGCACACAATGTATACCTATTGTTCTTACTTTGTGAAATAGATCAAATGAACACATTTCCAATTATACTTATTTCACAACTCCAGATCCTTTTTCATAAGTGAAAGAATATCAAATTCTTGCCACTTATAGAATATGCTAGATTCTAACATTTTATGCAATGATCCTTTCGCAATGTCATAGCACAAAAGTCACTATGACTATTGCCAATGAAATTACAAAGTCCTCTATCGTAGATTGTTACAAGACAATTCCTTAGATATGATGTCTCTCACTCAAAGTACATTCCTTTGAACATCCTTTTGCATAAAATTTCTAATCTAGACGTAGACTTTAATATCTAACTCCCAATATGGAAACCTTTCCATATTTGCCATATAACAACTCATTCTCAATAGAATCTTATCTATTCATAATAATGTCGATATGGTCCATCAAATATCATGCTTCCAACTACTCACAAGTGACCAATCCTTGGCGAACTTTGGATTGTCCTTTGATAGTTGTTTAATTATCTTAGTCAAAACCGATTCTTGTCCTTTTTCCCTCTAAATGCGCTAGCCATTTGGAAAATTTTAGAATGGTCAAAGATTATAGCATTTGCAAACGATCCTATACCCGAAGCGTATGGGACACGATGCATAATGTCTTACATAAAGATTTGATACTTTATCAATCATAATATTTTATGTGCTACGTTCTCAAAATTCGAACTATGAAGAGGAATGCCATAATCATAATCGTAAATTGTGAACACACTATGTTTCCTTGACTAAATTATTAACATTCCACAACCTAAGCCTTTAGATTTGAAATGAAGCATAATATTCTCTCCCTTAATTATAGCAAAACAACTTTTCAATTCTTGCAACTTTGCAAAGTATGACTATTGTTTTCTATAATTAATAATGCTAACTTGAAATACTTTCCATAATAATCATACAATCAAAACATTTATGCTCCCACTATCATGATTATTATTATAAAACATAACACTTATGCTCCCACTAGTTTTGACATGTATTCAGAAACCAGCTTAACTTCTAGAACAATACTTATTGAATTTCTTAAGTTCATGTTTCTAATACCTAATGCTTTGATAATCCTTTATCTAAGCTTATACACCTTTCCTTTAGATTGCTTATATGTATGTCTAAACAATTCATACTAATTGCCAAATCTCACAATTCGAATTATGGAAAGGGATACTGTAACCATAATCGAATTCGAGAATTCAATTTCACAATCACTATCTTCTTAAAATCTTTCTTAGTGAAAGCATTTCCTCACAGTCACTTTCATGAAGGAGGGAATCTTATGACACTTAGATTTTTATGGTGTATATGTTCCTATCCATGTGAATTTGTCAAAACCAAAGTTTACGACAAATTCAAACTCATATGGACCGAACTTTCTTAATCTTGATTTCTTGCCTTATGGTAGCACGACTGCCCACCATGTCTTCCAAGTAGTTAAGCAGCTCACCTTTTCCTATCAATGTACTTTTCATTGATCAAGGTTCTTGCCTTTTATGCATTCAAATGAGAACTCATAAGGCTCACATGCATAATTAACTCGATTGGAATGGCACAGAAACAATATAATGTCAACACGATCAACTCGTGTGCTAGTGATGATCGATAAGGTTTATTTTGATTTGTTCTTGAAACCTTTCAAGACCATTAAGACTCCCACTGACTCCTTGACATATAAGATTCTTTTGCCAATAAACCTTTCTTGACAAACAAATATTCAAGAGTTAGTGTAGTTTTTATCAAAACACTTCATAAATTGGTCCTAGTTGGTCTTTGTCTTATCCAAGACATCAAAACTTTCCACATTTGATGAATGTTATAAACCTTCTTAATACTTATCACTCAATGTCACAATCTTAACTCTAAGACTTGTTTTGGAACGAAGTATGATTGACTTCTTGATTTAACCATTTCTTCAATTCTTGATTCCTCTTCTTAGACATACAATTATACTAAGACTCACTTAGAGGATCAATTGAGATATGGTTCTTAATCATTAAGACCTATCATAAAGCATAAAAGGTACTCTCCCTTCTTGTTAGAATGGAGAAACTTTTATCTTTCTGCCTACTTGATTCTTCTTATTCATTCTGCTATTGATTTAAACTTTTTCAATCAATTCAGAATTACACTTAATCTTATAAGTATAATCATATTTACTAAACCTTTAGTAAATCCTGACAAATATCTTTGTTACTCTTATGGTGGACTTGATCAACACACAAATTTGTGTAGTCGATCTCCTAGTCGTTCACTTGACACTTTGTCAATGAATTAATAGTCTAATTTCCAAATATGAAATTTCTCATTTATCGTGTAACCAAGTTGCATGATTCCAAATTTCTGTCCAATTGAAACAACATAATTAAGAATCAAATCCAGAATTGCTAATATTAGAAACATTCAAACATCAATTTTTCATATACGCCATTGCAAGGATAAATAAATAATATAAAATTAAAATTTATTTTATTGCGGAAAAATTTGTCCTTACAATGCAATTCATTGAAAAACTATGCTAATACATCTTTCTTAGCAATCTAATTCTAACTCTAAGTAGCAGCTCGAGAATCTAATCTTCAAGTAATGCGATCGAAATCCATTCCTTCTCGGTTAGATTCTACTCACTTCTTCCCTTAAGCTTCCTCTCTTTTCTTTGATCCTACAAAACATCAATTGTAATCTTATCACATTATGTATTAAGAATCTAGAATACGAGCTTAAAAGAGTTAGTCAATGGATTTTACCTAAAGCAGTGCCATACGTTTTGACTCTTCCATCTCTTAGATCTCTTAGGTAAATAGGGCAGCTTTGTCTCCAATGCCCCTTCTCTTGGCAATAAAAGCAAATCGACTCTTTTGGAACATCACATGGAGCTACTTCAGATATTGGCTTTCTCTTATGATCAAACTCTTCGATGATGGCATGTTTGTCGTTGCCATTGCCTATATCCATAGAGGTCTGGAAGGCAGACTCACCAATCAACTTTTCTTTTCCATTGCACCAAACCATTGCTGATTCAGCAACAATAAGCATATAAGTGAGATCTATAAGGGTCACGTCGTGGTTCATCATATAGTACTCTCTTACGAACTCACTATACGAGTTAGGAAGTGACTGAAGAACCTAGTCAACAGCCATCTCCTCACAGACAATGGATCCCAACATTCTTAACTTATCAATGTGTGACTTCATCCCTAGGACGTGTGCACACACCGATTTTCCTTCTTTATGTTTACTTGCCAAAAGGGCTTGAGTGAGCTTGAACCTTTCAAGCCTTCGAACTTGTGGGTTAGGGAGAATAATTAGAGGAGGTGGAGGAAGTGAAGCATGATCTCTTGTTCCTCGATCGAATCGTGGAATATCATCTTCATGCGGAATGCTTGTTCCATGGGATTTGGGAATACCATAGTTGTCATACTTTAACATCTACAAAACGGGAGAAATGAATTCAAGTTAGTTGATTGATTGAGTCCTTAGTAAATCACCCAAAAGAGATACTAAGGCTAGGACCCAACACAATACACTACAACCTAGAAAAGGGATGCCGTAATCTAGTTGCAGAATATTTGAAGGTAAGTGAATAACGATTCACTAATTTCCACCATGAAAAACGAAAAAGAAATTTAAGTTTTAAATCTATGAAAACTCCTAGATCCTTTGAGATTCATTGAACATTTCAATGGCATGTTTAAATCTCGATATGCCCCTCTAGTTTGTGATTGGGATGCCGAGGATCACAAAGCAGGTGTGAATAACCATGCAAACTTACATGGTGCCCTCACATGTTACAGTTACCTATTCGATGTGTCGGTAAACCAAACACGTACGGCCAAACTATGACAAACATTGAGTCACCCTTTGCTACCTTTGCTTAGTACCATTTAGTGTGCCGGTAAACCACACACGCTCCATTAACGTCTTCGCAAGGGCACAAAGTGTAATTTCATGGAATTGCATCAATTCACTTTTGCCTAAGTAACTAAGATTGGGAATTTGAAAAACATTTAGTTACTTTTGTACTTCATTATACTTATAATGGAAGGTTTTGTCCTATCCTACCCGTTCGGATAATGACCCTCCACTAGTCAAGAGTGCGGTGGGTAAGAGTGGATACCCATTCAATCGCCATTTTATAGGCAATTTCCTTAAACACCCCTTATAGACCAGCTTCGTGAATGAGGCCTACTAATGGTAAGCATGACTGTTAGTCATACATATATATAATGTTAGACTTTTAATATTATATATAGTATAGGGTGTATTTTACACTTTTAAAATACTAGGAGGTCAAATTTAACAATTATACTTTTAATTCAATTAAATTGTAAACCAAAACTTTATGGATTTATTAAACCTCTTTTAATTATACACCTTAATTAATTAATAAAACCATAAGGGTGTGATTTGAATCTTTTCAAAACATATCTAGGGTTTTAGAATTTAACATTCCTAAATTAAACCTTTTAATCAACTTTTAAATTCCAAAACTTGAGGGCAAGTTTTGAAACATTTCAAAACATTTAGGTCTAGAATTTAAATATACGTCAAAATTAAACTTTTAATCAAAATTTAAATTCCAAAACTTGAGGGCAAGTTTTGAAACCTTTTTCAAAACATTAGGGTTTCAACTATTTAAATTTCAAAACTAAACTTTTGAGATCAAATTTAAACTATAAAACCTAAAGGGGAAAACTGAAACTTTTCATAACTCAAGGATCAAATAACAAATAATATAAATTAACAAATTAATTTTGTCATTATCTGTATTTACCCAATTAATACAAATAATCAACTTTAATCATATATGGAAGTTATTATCTAATTAATTGGTAATTATCTTGTGTTTTGGCAAGGATATTCATTAAGAAACAATAAAATTCGTATTCTATAGGTTTAAAACGAATATGGTAATAATCCTTAAGCAAAATAGCAACAAAATCCGAGATTTCCTCTGTCTGACGCTCCGACTCGCCGAATCACACTTTGGTACTCGCCGAGTAGGACTGACTCGCCGAGTCCAGGTAGTGACTCGCCGAGTTAAGTCGAATAGAAGGCCAGAAAATGATTTTTAGCAACACAATGCATCAATACAATAGAAACCAATCTAGGCTCTGATACCACTAATGGGTTTTGGTTATAAGAACATCCTACATGCTCATACAAACCCTAATGCTTGGATCTAGGTTTCTCTATTGTACATGCAATTTATCCAAGACTATAAACCCTAGATCTAGCATATGATAAACAAGATAACATATAAATTAGGGTTTAGATCATACCTTGATTGTTATGTAGCAATAACAATCTCAAATCCTTCTTGTAATGACTTTAGAAAACTTAGAGTCACAAATGTCACTCCTCTAATGGTTCACAAACACCAAGAGCAAGAGGATGAAGAAGAGAAGAGAAGGAGGCTGCCCAAAACGTGTGGAAACCCTAAGGATCTTGTTCACCACGTTTTTGGGGCATAAGGGTTCTATATATAGTGAGGCTATTAGGGTTATCTAACAAGGAAACCCTAATTTGGATGCTTAAGCCCTAAGCAACCCATGGACTCCTTTCCTTAAAGGCCTTGGACGATTTCTAATGGGTTTCCCCATAGAATTCGTCCAACCTTATAATATAAGGCAATCCATGGCCCAATTGAAATTATCTTATAATTACAGTTCCAGTCCCTTAAGTTTAGTTAATCTCTTTTAGTCACAAACTTAATTCTTATTAATTCTTGACTAATATTAATTAAACAATATGATTTCTCCTTTAATATATTATTCCCATAATATATTAATAAATCATATTTAATCCTTTCTCTCCATAATTCATCCTATCAAGTTGCTTTGGTGAAGGCAACCCAAAAGGACCATGCACCATCGGGTCAAGTACATACCAAAATAGTTATGGACTTAGACACTAATCCAATAGGTCAATATATGATCCTTGATAACCCGAAACACTAGCAGGAAACCGACCCGCGATCTAACGTATCCAAACTCACTCATAACTCCAACGCGATACGTATCCCCAACATCCATCTAATAGCAATAGAAGATGACATACCCGCAACATCTGGAGGAATACCAATCACTTTCTGCTGACATGACAAACCCTGCTACCCTGTAGTAGCCTAAACCCTCGGAGCAACAAACTCCCTTGTGCACTGTCCTATACGTGCTGCACTGACTCCGGCCCTGTTGGCCTTTCACCTGATGATCAGAAATCATGGGTCTCTTCCCGGGACCCTTACTATACGCACCCAGCACGAACCTCTCTTCTCAAGGTGCTCCAAATCGATCTCACATCTGCAACTTCATGGAAATCATATCCATCAAGGTCTGACGCCCTGCCACGCCCACTAACTCACTTGTCAATGGCTAAGCTGCAACAATTGGAACATCCTCTGTCCCCAAACTGGGTCACAAACTCTTCCCTGAAGCTTCTCATATTCTCCAAGACTCTCACCGATTCGAGTATGAATCCCGTGCTTTTAGTAGTACGGGACCAATACTACTTTCCACACCTATCCATACTTTCCTCAGCAATCCTCCCGGATCCTCCAAGTCACTTCCTCAACTGGTACACCCAAGTCTAACTGAGCCTCACTACTAACTCATTGAAATATATCCTAGGCTTCCCTAGGTTCCCGAACTCACCCAGTCCTTAGTTGCTGAAAGATTCCTAGTAATGTCAACTAGCTACCTCATGAATATAGCCACATGCAACAGAGATCAGATAATTCTTCAAGTAACAGACTCATCCCTATAACGGTCAGACTCAAACGAGAGCTGCACAATAGGGTCAAATCTATCACTCGGAGATTATCCAGCCTGTGCTAAATGTGACTTAGCATATTCACTTAATAGCTAACTCACATTACCAAAAGTCCCACAAAGCACAAAGCAAGCAACATTCAGACAATGGAAAATCTAACCATCATATTCCAATCAAATCATTCTATCCTCTAATAAGGAATCTGTACATGCAATTCAAAGGCTCATACAATCAGGCATAACCTAAACAGGTTATCCTATTACTGACTGATCAGTACTAACATGCAAGTCTAGAAGCACATATAATAGGCATATAAGGCATCCTCTCTAGATCCTTACCCCTAATCTACCATGTAGTTCTCATAATCATATCATGTCATAACATCTCATAACATGTATGGATATCTTGGGGAAGACTTACTTGAGCTCAGCTGATTGCACGCATCACACACCTTGTTCTTTTCAAAGTTCTTTTCTCTTTTTAAACTTCTTTTATAAAATGATTTTATTTTTGAAAATGTTCATACCAAGTCCTTAGTTTGAGTTCAGACACACTCGAGAGTGTGTCCGAATCCCTCAAACCAAGGCTCTGATACCAACTTGTAACATCCCAAAATTCAAGGCCAAAAATTTCATTTTTAAATAAGTTATTACATAAAACCCTCAGTATAAAAACATTCATAATAATATCTCGTGTCAAACCAAAGTGTCAGTAATCAAAACATATTATCATAAAACCATATTAGAGTATAATCCCCAAAGATCTCATGTGCGGAAAACATAGTGTGATGCGCTGCGATCAAGCCGACTCCTTTCCTTTAGACACAAAGTACCTGAAACCAAAACTGAAAACCGTAAGCACGAAGCTTAGTGAGTTCCCCCATCATACCTCATACCATACAATCACAAAGCATACATACTGTCGAGAAATTCTGGGGTGCCCGACCTACCCGGTATGACCATTCTGGGGTGCTGACCTAACCGTGTCAAGCCATTCTGGGGTGCTGACCTACCCGTCGGTCCTAGCAACCGACCCTCGGGGACTATTCCACCCCCTACTGCTACTATCACATATATCATAACATAAACATACTATCAGACATATCTGGGGTGTCCGAACTACCCTTCGGTCCTAACAACCGAACTTGGGGACTATTCCCCTCCTACTACCACTATCACATATAACATATCATGCCAACATATAAACATATCATCACATACTGTCAGACATATCTGGGGTGTCTGACCTACCCTTCGGTCCTAACAACCGAACTCTACTACTATCACATATAACATATCATGCCAACATATAACATATCAGGTAGTAGCAAACCTATATGATATCACAAAGACAATCATCTAACATACAACTCCTACTGGTGGGCCGGCATTGTGGCCGTAGACCCACCGCTACTGGAAGGTAACTTACCTCACACTGCTGAAGTTCCGTAGACACAATCCCACACTGCTGAAGTCCCGCAGACTCAACCCCAGCTGCTGGATAACAGATTCCCGAACTGTCAACACCAAAATAACACCCAATTAATAATTGAGTTCCACTACATAACCATAAGTATGTACTTGGGGTCATTACTACATATCCCATGCTTGGCTTTATTCAAGCCCAAGGCCCAATCCATAGGACCAAAAGTCAACTATGAGTCAAAGCCCATCATATGACCCAATTTTCTAAATTGGGCCCAAACCCTTACAAGGTGTTACCATAAGGCCCAACCATTTAGTCCAGTCCAACATTCAACATTCTCCTGGCCCAATATCACATAATCATAAAGGCCCAAACTATGGCCCATCTATGGCCTAATTTTCCAAATTGGGCCCAACTCCTCATATGGGCCTTACCACAAAGCCCATTAATTATTCTAGTCCATTTGCTTGATCTTGGATGGCCCATTAATAACCCAATCATCAAGGCCAAAATGAAAGGTCCAATAATAAATCCAAGTGAAATTAGGGTTACACATAAAATGATAATTAGGGTGAAGTTTCCTACTTAACCCATTAAGGACCTAATCCTCTAAGGACTTAATCCATTAAGTCCACTATCGCTTAGATTAGTCTTGCCAATGATTATTATTTATTATTCAACATTATTAATAATTCCTGTGTGTTCCCATTAAATTCCCCAAAATTTAGGGTTTTGATGGCATTAGGGTTTCCAACCCAAATACTAGCCCATTTATTAATTTGTTGGGCTTTTAGGTCATTTAGAGCTTTATTGGGCCTATTAACGTCTCTTTGGGTCAATTAGGTTCCATTAGACCCATTAGGGTTTCCTTAAGCCCATTGATCACATGTTTGGGCTTTTATGTCCATTAAGCCTCATTGGGCCCATTAGGGTTTCAGGGCCCATTAGGGTTTATTCCCTTGTCCAAACATCCTAAACTAGGAATGCTAACACAACTAAGCACACTGCCACCCGACAAGGCGGCCGGTGGCGGCAGGAGGCGGCGGCCACCACCTCACGGTGGTGGTTAGGGTTTCTTTCTCATTATTCCATTTTCTTTTACAATTTACAAGAAAATACCAAAATTCACACACACCCTAACTAACGTAAACACACATACATGGTGGCAGCCACCACCTCACGGTGGTGGCAGTTGCTTTTCTGTGAATCTCGGCTAACCAAACACCCAAACACACATAATACAAATAGAAACACAACCACACACAGCTAATACGCACTTGAAGCACAATCACACACCCACACAACTCACTGCCACCAGATGGCACATGGCGGCGACGACAGAAGTAGAAGAACTAGCGGCAGGTGGTGGTACTTGCGATGTAATAGTGGAGAAAGGCGGCAGGAGCGATATTCATGTTCACAGCAGTGGCGCCAATGACCGGGAAAGAGCGCCAGTCACCATAAAATGGTGTCCGACGACGAGATGGTCTCCAATGAGGACGCCAGCTACGCGATGTCGGAAGTTGGAACAACGTTGTGGTATCTCGATGGCGAAGGAGCAGCGGCATCGGGCTTTAACGGCTGGAGATGGCGGCTGCAACCCGCTTCCCTTCGCTAGTGACTGAACAATGGCATCGCACGATGGTCTCCATCTTCAGCAGCGACAGAAAGACACCATGGAGGCTCGGTGGACGGAGAAACAAGGGGGATAGGGTGGTGGCTGGCGATGGGAGGCATATCGGGGGAGAAATGGCGGCTGTAGATCATTGAGTAGGGTTAGGGTTTAAATGGGGTTATATATCCCGTAACTTTGAAACTTCACCCCATAATGGCAATTCTAGTCCCTCTCTATATAATTCTTTTCAACTATGATCCAAAATTTACCATTTGAACCCTGCTTCCTGAATCCTTTACAATTGAAGTCCAAATTTTACTTTTTCTACCCTGGCTTTGGAATTATTCTTCAAATTAAACCCGATAACTATCACAGAGTCCTTGTCTTCATAAATACTCACAAACTGAGTCCGAGAGTCACACTTTTAACCCCTGACTTCTAAAACTGTGACAATTAGCCCGTCGAGACCAAACTTTGATATAATTATTTAATTTAGGGCTACCATTTGTTCGTTAATTTATTTAACTAATAAATAAATGGGTGTTAGAATTGGGCCCGTACTACTAAAAGCACATGACCTGTACCCGAACCAATATTAGATCTGGTCGCTCTAAGGAGAACTGGTGTGGGAGGATCCCCTTTTCGAATATCCTGATCATTAAGCTTTATGAGATTGTAGTTTAGTATAATGGTGACACGATTTGGAGTAGGGGGATCCAGATCTGGGTCGGGCGACACTACTGAGCCCATTGACGAGAGGCTGCGCGAGCTCATTGCATCCGAGGTTACGAGGGGCATCCTTGATGCTACCCCAGTGATTTTTTGGACAGTTAAGGAAGGGATGATGGAGATTATGGAGGAGAGGCTAAGGGGAATCAGAGCTGTGATTGCTGCGGGCTAGGTTGGGGCCCGAACTCCCTCGTTCTGGGAGTTCAAGGCATGCGGGGTGCCGGAGTTCTTCGGGGTCAAGGACCCCATAATTAGCCAAAGCTGGGTGGTGGACATAGAGAATGCCTAGCACATGAGTTCTTGCACTAATTCAGCAAAGGTGGGTTTTGCTTCTTGTATGCTGAGGGATCGAGCCCGAGATTGGTGGGGAGAGGTGACTAGCCAGGTGGGAGCAGCCGGTGTGGCTGAGATGACATTGGTAGAGTTTGTCAGATGTTTTGATTTGGAGTTTGCACCACAATTTGAGGTGCAACGGCTAGTGAAGGAGTTTCAGGAGCTGCAGCAGACCACCGAGACTGCAACGAAGATCACCGCCAAGTTTTCGGAACGAGCACTATTGATGTAGTATGCTACAAATGAGGAGATGAGGAAGACGAGGTATCATTCCATGTTGAGGAATGATATCTGTGGATTCGTGAGCTTTACTGTCACACCCTAAAACCGATAACGGCGGAATACGTTTCGTGGTGGAGGACGTCATGTACAGTATCATCACAATTGTATAATAGCAAACAAGGAACATACAACCATTGCATTTACATAGTGAATTTAATTACAAGCGTGTTTTATATTGTTCAACAAACACCAAAAGTAATTCAAAAATAAGAGATGGGTCTTGTATGCTCCACCTTCTCCAAAAATGCTGCGTCTGTACCTGTCTATCTTTGACCTGAGGATACAAGTTATTTTGAAAACGAATATCAGCATAAAGCTGGTGAGTTCATAAGAGTTTAGTGTGAGTTTTTGTATAAAAAGAATTAGAACCAATAGTACGAAAAATGTGCAATTTACATTCATAAGCAGTGGAAAACCTAGAAAATCCTATATTTTCCAGAAAATACATTGTAAGTGAAAATCTGTGAAAAAGTATGCATTCTTCATTTTTGAAAACAGTTTATTGTAAAAGTATATTAGCAAATCTCCAAATAGTATTGTGATAGAATAGGTTAAGCCTGTAATCAGTGATAGAGGTGCAAGCTTCCTTTAGTGATAGATACTTACCTACTTTGGGATGTAGTTTAGCATTTAGTGTAGCATTTTAGTGTGGTTATAGTGTATTCCTTGTATATTTCTGATAGTGAGGGTAATAGAGGATCCCATGACCTTCCTAGTCATGCACAGTATAGTGAAGTAGTGGCATCCCTAGGCCTGTACGGCGCGGACTGAAATTAACAGTCGAGATGTAATAGCGTCTGCCCCGTATAGATCTATACATGTAGTGTCGTCTTCCTGTCGGAAAACTCCGGGCGTAGTGGGTAGCGAATAGAGTATCTCGTAGTGGGTTAGTGTGTTATCATCTGTTTAGTGCTTTCTCTTTTGTTATAGTGTAGTAATCTTTTAGTATGGATCATAGTGTATTCTCTTACTAGTGTATTGTCTGGTAATAGTGAGTATTATAGTGTAGAGAGTAGTGGCTATTGGGAGTGGTAGCAGTAGTAGCATTAACTATACCTATTATAGTTAACTTAGTGTGGATGGTTCTTGTCATGTTAGTGACTTTAGCATCTAGTGAAATGAGAAATATTCGTGTCCTATACTAATATACAAGTTATATAACTAAGAAATCAACGACGGTCGGACAGATAACTACTACCCTAAGCCCACAATCAAACAAGAATAGGAAATAAGGCGAGATATCGGTCCTAAGTCCTCCAAGTCTTACTTATATAAATATATTAGTGTGGTTACATTTTATAAGAAGATTGATTTATTAAAAGTATTTTCCAAAAGAAAATTTAAAATCTTGCTTGTTTGTCCAAAATAGTTTTGAAAACGTATAAATCTGTTTATAAGGCATAGTGATAAATCACATGTGATTTGAACTAAGGATAGTGAATCACATGTGATTAATTCTCGTAACGTGGAAAATCATTCTGTATAACTTTCCATAAACATGTATAATCAACTTGTATCCCCCCCCTAAAACATATAAAACATTTGAAAGGTTCATTAAAGGGGTATGAACTCACCTGAAATCACGTAAATCGGGTGAATCGGGTAAAATTGCCGATTAAGCGTTTTGTGCCAAATAACGACTTGTGCACCTTTTAGGACCCTAGATTCATATGAAATATGTATTTCACATTAAACTAGACATTTTATGCCTTCCATTAAAGTATTTGGGCATTCTAGCATCGTTTCGGGGTTTTAGGGCCTAGAAGGGGTTCCCGGGAGTGGTACGAGTTCAAGTAAGGTTTACGGGGGAGTCCATGAGCTCACTCCCTTGGAGTTTACGGCCCAAAGGTCACTCCTTGGGAGTTTACGGCTGTAAGCCCCCTAGGCTTGGCCGTAAACTCATGTATTCCTCCAAGGTGCAAGTTTAAGCCTCATATCATTTCCCTAATTTTTCTAACAAGTGTCTAGGACCATTTGGGAGGGTTAAAACTCTCATTTTGTGGCATTTTGGGGAGTTTACGGCCAAGGCTTGTGCTTGGGCCGTAAAATCCATTTTGTTCTTCAAAATGGCGTGTTAAATGGTCCAAAACACTCTCCTACATCTTAGATAAATTTATGAAGGCCTTATGTGGAGTTTTAGGGGCATTTTAGAATATTTATTAGGTGTTTACGACCCAAGACTAGTCTTGGCCATAAACTCCTCTTTTTGATTCCAAATGATGTGTTTTAATGGCCTTAAACATGTCTAGAGGTCATAGCAAATTTACCACATGCCCTAGATGAGCTTTTGGGACTTAAATCCAATGTTTTTGGGTGTTTACGGCCTAAGCATAAGCTTGGGCCATAAACTCCTTTTTATGCCTCAATTTCTTATGTTTTAATGTCCAAACTCCCCTAGGTAAATCCCTTAATTAGTATATAGGCTTAAAGGAAGGAAAAACGGGGTATTTGGCCAAGTATTGGGTGTTTACGGCCTAAGGGGCTTCCTAGGCCGTAAACTCCTTTTAATCATTTAAATCCTATGGTTTTTGGCCTCTAAATACAATGAAGTATGTTTAGAACAAGATAGGGAAGAAGTCCTTACGTTTTGGAAGTCGGAATTCGCAGTTTTGGAGTCGGTTTTGGGTTTAGAGAGAGAAAGTAGTGAGAGAGAGTGAATGTGTGGTAAAAGAGCTTAAATGTAGTGTCCATTTGTTTATATATGTCTCGGGTATTGCACCCGATACACGGCTACCCGATGCTAAAGTTTAACGGGGTTAACACATACAAGTTATATTTACTTATGATAATATCAAGACATATAAATACTAGATATTTGTTTATTGATGACTCCAAATATTACAGAGAATAACATATAGCGACGCATTCCGTTAGTGAAGATGGGATTTGTAACGACAATAGATTTCGGGTTGTCACATCATCCCCCCGTTAGGGAAATTTCGTCCCGAAATTTAGAATTCATACAGATAAGAATTACAATACGACTAAGCAAAGAGATGGGGATATTTGAGTTTCATTTGGTCTTCGCGCTCCCAAGTGAATTCGGGTCCTCGCTTGGCGTTCCACCGAACTTTCACAATTGGGATGCGGCTTTGTTTCGTTCGCTTTACTTCCCGATCCATAATATCCGCAGGCTCTTCCACGAAGTTGAGGTTCTCATTGACCTCGATCTCGTCGAGGGGGATCACGAGTGTCTCATCAGACAGACATTTCTTCAAGTTTGAGACGTGGAAGGTAGGATGTATGTTACTTAGCTCGTGGGGTAAGTTGAGTTTATAAGCTACGGGGCCGATTCTGGCGAGAATCTCAAAAGGCCCTATGTACCTTGGGCTCAGCTTTCCACGCTTCCCAAAGCGTATCGTGCCCTTCCAGGGCGAGACTTTTAACAGGACTCGGTCTCCCACCTAGAATTCCAAGGGTTTTCTTCATTTGTCGGCGTAGCTTTTCTGTCGATCCCTAGCGGCTTTTAGTCGTTCACGTATCTGTACAATCTTCTCGGTCGTCTCTCGAATGATCTCCGGACCAGTGAGGGCGCTGTCAGGAACTTGTCCTTTAGCGAGCTGAGTGTCACCCACCTCAGCCTAACACAGAGGGGATTTGCACTTCCGGCCGTAGAGGGCTTCGAATGGAGTTGCCTTGATGCTCGTATGATAACTATTGTTGTAGGAAAACTCCACAAGAAGCAAGTGTGTATCCCACGACTTCCCGAAGTCGATCACACAAGCTCGCATCATATCTTCTAAGGTTTGGATCGTCCTCTCACTTTGTCCGTCGGTCTGCGGATGGTAGGCTGTACTCATGTCCAACCTTGTCCCTAGTGCCTTTTGCAATGATTGTCAAAACCTAGAGGTGAATCTACTATCTCTGTCCGAGATAATAGATATAGGGACACCATGCAGTCATACTATTTCTTTTATGTATGTTCTTGTGAGTTTCTCTATCTTGTCCGTTTCTTTGATGGGTAGGAAGTGTGCGGACTTGGTCAACCTGTCAACGATGACCCAAATGGTATCTAATCCACCTGCTGTCTTGGGTAGTTTGGTGATAAAGTCCATTGTGATCCGCTCCCACTTCCATTCCGGTATCTCAGGTTGTTGGAGGAGTCCTGATGGCTTTTGATATTCGACTTTGACCTTCGCGCAAGTAAGGCACTTACTCACAAAGGTAGCGATCTCCGCTTTCATGTTCGGCCACCAGTATAGCTTTTTGAGATCCAGATACATCTTATCTGAACCCGGGTGGACGGAGTAACGAGTGTTGTGTGCTTCCTTCATGACTAAGTCTCTGAAACCTCCATGGCGTGGAGTCCAGATTCGGTCCATGAAGTAGTAGGCTCCGTCACCCTTAACCTCCAGATTTTTATCCATTCCGCGCAGGGATTCTCTCGTCACATTCTCGGGCTTTAAGGCTTCCAGCTGAGCCTCTTTGATCTGTGTGGATAGATGCGAATGGATAGTCATCGTCAACGACTTGGTCCTTCGACCAGAATACTCCTTTCTACTCAGGGCGTCTGCTACTACGTTGGCTTTCCCCGGATGATATCTAATTTCACAGTCGTAATCGTTAAGTAGCTCGACCCATCGACGCTGTCTCATGTTGAGTTCTTTTTGGTTCAGTATATGTTGGAGGCTTTTATGATAAGTGTACACCACACTCTTTGTCCCATACAAGTAGTGTCTCCAGATTTTTAGTGCGAAGACGACCGCTCCTAACTCGAGGTCGTGAGTAGCGTAGTTCACTTCATGGGTCTTTAGCTGCCTCGAGGCATAGGCGATCACGTTGCCTCGTTGCATCAAGACACAACCGAGCCCCTGATTGGATGCATCACAGTATACAACGAAATCTTCTGTCCCTTCGGGAAGGGATAATACTGGTGCAGTGCATAGGGCTCGCTTCAGGGTCTGAAATGCCTTATCTTGTTTCTCTTCCCAATCGAATGATGCACCCTTCTGGGTTAACATAGTGAGAGGCTTCGCAATTCGAGAGAAATTTTGGATGAATCTGCGGTAGTAGCCAGCGAGGCCTAGAAATTGACGAATTTCTGTAGGCGTCTTCGGTGCTGACCAGTTCTCAATAGCTTTAATTTTGGAGGGATCCACGTGGATTCCGTCTTCACTGACCACGTGCCCTAAGAATTCAACTCTTCGGATCCAAAACTCGCACTTAGAGAACTTCGCGTATAACTTCTCGGATTGCAGTGTTTCCAGGACTCGTCGTAAATGATCCCCGTGTTCTTCCTCACTCCAAGAGTAGATGAGTATATCATCAATAAAGACGATGACGAACTGATCTAGATATGGACGACACACCCTATTCATCAAGTCCATGAATACTGCGGGGGCGTTAGTCAGTCCAAAGGGCATCACTACGAACTCAAAATGCCCGTAGCGGGTTCGGAAGGCTGTCTTCGGAACATCTTCCTCAAGCACCCGTAATTGATGATACCCGGATCTAAGATCAATCTTGGAGAAGTAACTTGCTCCTTGGAGTTGGTCGAATAGATCGTCGATACGAGGGAGAGGATAGCGATTTTTGACCGTGAGTTTATTGAGTTCCCTATAATCGATGCACATCTGAAACGATCCATCCTTTTTCTTCACGAACAAGACCGGAGCTCCCCAAGGTGAGAAGCTCGGTCTTATAAAGCCCTTGCTGAGCAGTTCGTTGAGTTGACCGGACAGTTCTTGCATTTCAGCGGGTGCTAGACGGTAGGGCGACTTAGCTACAGGGGTAGCTCCTGGGACTAGGTCGATTCTGAATTCAACCTGTCGTTTGGGAGGTAGGCCTGGAAGATCCTCCGGGAAGACATCAGGGAAATCGCATACTACGGGAATTTCTTTTGGATCTTTCGATTTCTGGTTAGTGTCGACAACGTGAGCAAGAAAGGTGCGATATTCCTTGCGCAAGTATTTCTGAGCCTGGATACTGGAGATGATACGAAGGCTCGTACTTGGCTTATCTCCATATATCAATAGGGTTTCACGATTTGGAAGGTTCAGGCGAATGGCTTTGTCGGAGCATAGGATATCGGCATGATGAAGACTCAACCAATCCATACCAACAATGACATCGAAATTTTTGATTGAGACTGGTATAAGATCGATTGAAAAGGGGTGATCATCTAACGTGAGAGTACAACCTATATAGATTTCGTTAGAGCTTTCTGTTTTCCCATTAGCCATTTCTACGACGAATGTTTCCTTTAGTGGTTGAGGGGTTTGTTTGAGTAAGTGTTTAAAGTTTTGATTTACGAAGCTCCTTTCTGCACCACTATCAAATAAGACACAGGCATAGGAGTTGTTGAGAAGAAACGTACCCGTGACTATTGTGGGATCAGCCACCGCTTCATTGTGACCGATAGCGAGTAGCCTTCCAGTTCCTCCAGCATTTGTGGTCTTCGGACAGTTTTTATTAAAATGACCCGCTTCCCCGCAGCCATAACAAGTTGGGATCACTCCCGTACCCGGAACCTGCATGATAGGTTTGGGAGGGGCCTTGCAAAATCGGACAGTATGGCCCTTTCGACCGTAGTTGGAGCACTGCAATTCACGACAGGGGCCGTTGTGGTGAAAAGGGAACTTGGGACACTTGGGCAAGTTTCCACTGTAAGCTTTCGGCGGGGCTGGAGCAGCTGGAGTGGTGGCAGCATGGACCGCCACAATTTGCTGGCCCTTGGAGGCGGCTTGAGTTTTCTTGCCTTTCTTCTTATCCCATCGTTTCCTTTTTCTGTCAGATGAATCGGGTGGTGCAGTGGTTGTTGTTGCTGGAGTGGAGGAGATTTCGTGGTTGATTAGACTCTGGGCCAATTCCTTGGCGCTGTCAAAAGTGGTAGGGCGTGAGGCTAGAACATTCCCTCGATACGGGGGCACTAAACCCCAGATGTATCTTTCAATCTTCTTGCTTTCAGAGGGGATCATGTTGGGACACATAGCCGCCAAGTTGCAAAACCTGGCCGTATAAGCTGTTATGTCAGTCCCCTTCATCTTGAGGTTCCAGAGTTCTTCCTCAATTTTCTGAACTTCGCCCCTAAGGAAGTACTCTCCTCTCATGAGATATTTTAGAGTGTCCCAGCCCATGGCATTGGCTGTGAGCAAGGAGAGTGCACTGACATGGCCGTTCCACCATGACAAGGCCTTGTTAGTGAGGGTAGCAGTAGCGAACTTGATTTTGCTCTCTTCAGGACAAGAGCACATCTCAAATACAGCTTTGGTTCTTTCGAACCATTGGGACAATGCCAAAATTCCTCCCGTACCGTCGAAGAAGGTAGGTTTACAGTTCATGAAATCCTTATAAGTGCATCCCTGCACCCTTTGATGGACTTCACCGAACCTGGAGTTACCACCGCTCGCATCACCTGAGTTCATTTGGGCCATGGCGGCTGTTACAGCCGCAGTCACAGCCGTTTGGAACAACACCGACTCGAACTGAGGAGGAGGAGGTGGTGGAGGAGGGGTTTGAGTTGCGGGTCTTCCTCTGCTGGGACGCTTTCGTGGAGGCATCCTTCACTGGAAGATCATAGAAATGATAGCAATAGTAAGAGCCTATTGCGAATATGAATAGAGTGTTTCGTGGATTAAATCAACATAATCCAAGATCAGAATGAGAGTTATAGCAATAGAGAAATCAACTGCCAATATACTGGTATTAATGATGCAACACAAGTTCATGAAAATTGACCTAGCAGTAAGTCTTACATCATACCATAGAGAAAATGTTGGCAGTTTAGAGGTTTAACTAGAGTACTTTCAAGCTAGGAATGTTTACAGATAATAGACCTATGGAACATAGAGAGAAAAGGCTAATCCTTTAAACAAAGGACTGAGGTAACTAGACGTCTTCTACTTGCGACAGTTACTTGTTGGGCGAATCCTCAGATCCGCTAGCTGACGCATAACTTATTGAAGGTGTCGGTCAGGAGTCCTTTGGCGTGCTCGGAGTTCCCTGACTTCGGCTCGGGATGCAGCCAGCTGATGCTGCAGAGCCTCGTTGGTCCTCCTTGTCCTGTCCATGGCTTCTTCGAGTAGGCGGATGCGAACAGTGTTGAGATTCGAGTTGGCATCCACTTCTACAACTCGACCAATAGCAGCTTGACTTTGCTCAACATTCCTGGCAATCCTTCGGATCATGATGGGCAGAACCCGGTTCGCTGATCCTCCTTCGCTTATGTTGTAAAAGCTTCGGTCTCCATTGTAAGGCAAGGGCTACCCCTGTTCCTCGCTCCATCGGTGCAAGGATATGGCCCACATAGGAGTGGGACCCTGAAATGCCGGACGGGGGTTAGGGTTCGGGGCTTCAGGAGGTTGGTTGTTCACTTCTGGCTCGGAGTCGGAGCTATCCGAAAAGCCTTCAGCTCGGTGGTCGTCCAGAGGGATCTGGTGATCATCGTCCGACTCTTCTTCAAGCCATCCTCCATTGCCCTGGTTCGGGTAGTACGGATCGCCGGGTAGGTGGAAGCCAGCCATGCTATCTACGCGAGAAAGGGGGAAAAGAAGATTAATAGACGTACTATTCTAAGATCCTTATAGGATGAATCGTTATTAGTCGACCCAATACTTGCATAGTGCATACCAATTACATGTAATCGAAGCAAGATAGTCCTTCGAATAAACCACCCTAACTTCAGACCCCCAATCAAACAAGAATAGGGAATGAAGCAAAGGCTGCAGATTCTTAGTCTATAGCGCCCTAGTCACATGTAATCGTGGTGTATCCACTTAGCAACTATTGTCCTACTAGTAACGACCCTTTTTGTTATCACATACATATAATCTAGAGATACAGAATACTCCTATAGTATCCTTATGGTAACGTTATTGTGGTAGTGTTGGTAAGTTTTAGACTTGTTGCAACACCACAGTCAAACTTAGGCACATGCTAGTCACTCTCAGGAAAATTTAGTTGATCAGGCTACATCACCCCGAATGTGACTATATGTCTCTAAGCTCAATTGTGCTGCCCAACAATCTTAATACTTTTGTTCTGTTCTAGTGTGATACTGATTTCTGTGTTTTATAGTGATGTGTGTATATATATATACTTAGTTAGATCTTTTAGATACTTAACAGTATATATTCTTGGTCAGAGTGTTTTAGTCCCGAAGCGTTTATAGTTCATATATCTTTTATAGGTTGATATACTTGATTCACTATAAACAATGCTCTGATACCAATCTGTCACACCCAAAACCGATAACGGCGGAATACGTTTCGGGGTGGAGGACGTCATGTACAGTATCATCACAATTGTATAATAGCAAACAAGGAACATACAACCATTGCATTTGCATAGTGAATTTAATTACAAGCGTGTTTTATATTGTTCAACAAACTCCAAAAGTAATTCAAAAATAAGTAGGTCTTGTATGCTCCACCTTCTCCAAAAATGCTGCGTCTGTACCTGTCTATCTTTGACCTGAGGATACAAGTTATTTTGAAAATGAATATCAGCATAAAGCTGGTGAGTTCATAAGAGTTTAGTGTGAGTTTTTGTATAAAAAGCATTAGAACCAATAGTACGAAAAATGTGCAATTTACATTCATAAGCAGTGGAAAACCTAGAAAATCCTATATTTTCCAGAAAATACATTGTAAGTGAAAATCTGTGAAAAAGTATGCATTCTTCATTTTTGAAAACAGTTTATTGTAAAAGTATATTAGCAAATCTCCAAATAGTATTGTGATAGAATAGGTTAAGCCTGTAATCAGTGATAGAGGTGCAAGCTTCCTTTAGTGATAGATACTTACCTACTTCGAGATGTAGTTTAGCATTTAGTGTGGTTATAGTGTATTCCTTGTATATTTCTGATAGTGAGGATAATAGAGGATCCCATGACCTTCCCAGTCATGCACAGTATAGTGAAGTAGTGGCATCCCTGGGCCTGTACGGCACGGACTGAAATTAACAGTCGGGATGTAATAGCGTCTGCCCCATATAGATCTATACATGTAGTGTCGTCTTCCTGTCGGAAAACTCCAGGCGTAGTGGGTAGCGAATAGAGTATCTCGTAGTGGGTTAGTGTGTTATCATCTGTTTAGTGCTTTCTCTTTTGTTATAGTGTAGTAATCTTTTAGTATGGATCATAGTGTATTCTCTTACTAGTGTATTGTCTGGTAATAGTGAGTATTATAGTGTAGAGAGTAGTGGCTATTGGGAGTGGTAGCAGTAGTAGCATTAACTATACCTATTATAGTTAACTTAGTGTGGATGGTTCTTGTCATGTTAGTGACTTTAGCATCTAGTGAAATGAGAAATATTCGTGTCCCATACTAATATACAAGTTATATAACTAAGAAATCAACGACGGTCGGACAGATAACTACTACCCTAAGCCCACAATCAAACAAGAATAGGAAATAAGGCGAGATATCGGTCCTAAGTCCTCCAAGTCGTACTTATATAAATATATTAGTGTGGTTACATTTTATAAGAAGATTGATTTATTAAAAGTATTTTCCAAAAGAACATTTAAAATCTTGCTTGTTTGTCCAAAATACTTTTGAAAACGTATAAATCTGTTTATAAGGCATAGTGATAAATCACATGTGATTTGAACTAAGGATAGTGAATCACATGTGATTAATTCTCGTAACGTGGAAAATCATTCTGTATAACTTTCCATAAACATGTATAATCAACTTGTATCCCCCCCTAAAACATATAAAACATTTGAAAGGTTCATTAAAGGGGTATGAACTCACCTGAAATCACGTAAATCGGGTGAATCGGGTAAAATTGCCGATTAAGCATTTTGTGCCAAATAACGACTTGTGCACCTTTTAGGACCCTAGATTCATATGAAATATGTATTTTACAATAAAGTAGACATTTTATGCCTTCCGTTAAAGTATTTGGGCATTCTAGCATCGTTTCGGGGTTTTAGGGCCTAGAAGGGGTTCTCGGGAGTGGTACGAGGCCAAGTAAGGTTTACGGGGGAGTCCATGAGCTCACTCCCTTGGAGTTTACGGACCAAAGGCCACTCCTTGGGAGTTTACAGCCGTAAGCCCCCTAGGCCTGGCCGTAAACTCATGTATTCCTCCAAGGTGCAAGTTTAAGCCTCATATCACTTCCCTAATTTTTCTAACAAGTGTCTAGGACCATTTGGGAGGGTTAAAACTCTCATTTTGTGGCATTTTGGGGAGTTTACGGCCAAGGCTTGTGCTTGGGCCATAAAATCCATTTTGTTCTTCAAAATGGCGTGTTAAATGGTCCAAAACACTCTCCTACATCTTAGATAAATTTATGAAGGCCTTATGTGGAGTTTTAGGGGCATTTTAGAATATTTCTTAGGTGTTTACGACCCAAGACTAGTCTTGGCCATAAACTCCTCTTTTTGATTCCAAATGATGTGTTTTAATGGCCTTAAACATGTCTAGAGGTCATAGCAAATTTACCACATGCCCTAGATGAGTTTTTGGGACTTAAATCCAAGGTTTTTGGGTGTTTACGGCCTAAGCATAAGCTTGGGCCGTAAACACGTTTTTATGCCTCAATTTCTTATGTTTTAATGTCCAAACTCCCCTAGGTAAATCCCTTAATTAGTATATAGGCTTAAAGGAAGGAAAAACGGGGTATTTGGCCAAGTATTGGGTGTTTACGGCCTAAGGGGCTTCCTAGGCCGTAAACTCCTTTTAATCATTTAAATCCTATGGTTTTTGGCCTCTAAATACAATGAAGTATGTTTAGAACAAGATAGGGAAGAAGTCCTTACGTTTTGGAAGTCGGAATTCGCAGTTTTGGAGTCGGTTTCGGGTCTAGAGAGAGAAAGTAGTGAGAGAGAGTGAATGTGTGGTAAAAGAGCTTAAATGTAGTGTCCATTTGTTTATATATGTCTCGGGTATTGCACCCGATACACGGCTACCCGATGCTAAAGTTTAACGGGGTTAAAACTTTTTACCCGGGTGAAGTGGTTTGAAAAGTAATATAACTCTATTTGGTTAAACGGGGTTAACACATACAAGTTATATTTACTTATGATAATATCAAGACATATAAATACTAGATATTTGTTTATTGATGACTCCAAATATTACAGAGAATAACATATAGCGACGCATTCCGTTAGTGAAGATGGGATTTGTAACGACAATAGATTTCGGGTTGTCACATCATCCCCCCGTTAGGGAAATTTCGTCCCGAAATTTAGAATTCATACAGATAAGAATTACAATACGACTAAGCAAAGAGATGGGGATATTTGAGTTTCATTTGGTCTTCGCGCTCCCAAGTGAATTCGGGTCCTCGCTTGGCGTTCCACCGAACTTTCACAATTGGGATGCGACTTTGTTTCGTTCGCTTTACTTCCCGATCCATAATATCCGCAGGCTCTTCCACGAAGTTGAGGTTCTCATTGACCTCGATCTCGTCGAGGGGGATCACGAGTGTCTCATCAGACAGACATTTCTTCAAGTTTGAGACGTGGAAGGTAGGATGTATGTTACTTAGCTCGTGGGGTAAGTTGAGTTTATAAGCTACGGGGCCGATTCTGGCGAGAATCTCAAAAGGCCTTATGTACCTTGGGCTCAGCTTTCCACGCTTCCCAAAGCGTATCGTGCCCTTCCAGGGCGAGACTTTTAACAGGACTCGGTCTCCCACCTGGAATTCCAAGGGTTTTCTTCGTTTGTCGGCGTAGCTTTTCTGTCGATCCCTAGCGGCTTTTAGTCGTTCACGTATCTGTACAATCTTCTCGGTCGTCTCTCGAATGATCTCCGGACCAGTGAGGGCGCTGTCAGGAACTCGTCCTTTAGCTAGCTGAGTGTCACCCACCTCAGCCCAACACAGAGGGGATCTGCACTTCCGGCCGTAGAGGGCTTCGAATGGAGCTGCCTTGATGCTCGTATGATAACTATTGTTGTAGGAAAACTCCACAAGAAGCAAGTGTGTATCCCACGACTTCCCGAAGTCGATCACACAAGCTCGCAGCATATCTTCTAAGGTTTGGATCGTCCTTTCACTTTGTCCATCGGTCTGCGGATGGTAGGCTGTACTCATGTCCAACCTTGTCCCTAGTGCCTTTTGCAATGATTGTCAAAACCTAGAGGTGAATCTACTATCTCTGTCCGAGATAATAGATATAGGGACGCCATGCAGTCGTACTATTTCTTTTATGTATGTTCTTGTGAGTTTCTCCATCTTGTCCGTTTCTTTGATGGGTAGGAAGTGTGCGGACTTGGTCAACCTGTCAACGATGACCCAAATGGTATCTAATCCACCCGCTGTCTTGGGTAGTTTGGTGATAAAGTCCATTGTGATCCGCTCCCACTTCCATTCCGGTATCTCAGGTTGTTGGAGGAGTCCTGATGGCTTTTGATATTCGACTTTGACCTTCGCGCAAGTAAGGCACTTACTCACAAAGGTAGCGATCTCCGCTTTCATGTTCGGCCACCAGTATAGCGTTTATAGCCTGCCACGATGAGGATTACCGATGGTCGCCCAGCTAAGGTGGATACTTCGGTGGTGAAGAGTCGTGCATTTTAGTTGACCATTGAGGACGCTCGAGCAGCGCCAGACGTTGTGGCTGGTACGTAATTTTATCTTCCTGCTCTATATTTATTTGCATTGCTTATGTGTATATTTGTGCCATGTATAAGGACCTTTTTGGTCAATGGTATGTCAGCTCACGTTCTATTCGACTCGGGTGCTACCCGATTGTTTGTATCCCTTGCGTTTAGCAAGAAGTTCAGTGATGCTCCGGGGACCTTAGATTCACTACTTTAGGTTAAGATCGCGGACGACCGTACCGTGAGTGTTCAAGGGTGTATCGAGACTGTGTCCTGAATGTGCTTGGGGAGAGGTTTTGTATTAATCTAGTTTCGATACCGCTGCGACGGCTGAAAGTGATCATCGGGATGGATAGGTTGGGTGCCATGATAGATTGCGAGCATCAATTAGTGAGGGTTTAAACCCCAAGTGGGGGAAAACTAGTCATTCATCGAGAGAGAGCCTGGCAGGGGCCAAACCTCTGTTCAGCTGCGAGGGCTAAGAGACTTTTTCAGCAGGGTTGTGCGGGATTTTTGGCATATATCTCAGATACGAGGGTTAAGACCTCGACGGATTTGGGCAGTGTACCATTTGTTCAAGAGTTTTGGGATGTCTTTCCCAAGGAGTTACTTGGAGTACCTCCGGAGAGGCAAGTGGAGTTTCATATTGATTTGGTGCTGGGTGCCGCTCCGATAGCCAAGGCACCATACCGCCTAGCTCCGTCCGAGTTGCAGGAGCTATTTACTCAGCTTCAGGAACTACTGGACCGAGGGTTTATTCTTCCAAGTAGTTATCCATGGGGAGCACCGATCCTATTTGTGAAAAAGAAGGATGGGTCACACAGGATGTGTATTGATTACCGAGAGCTGAACAAGCCAATGATGAAAAACCATTATCCGCTCCCAAGGATAGACGATTTGTTCAATCAGCTGCAGGGTACATCTTGGTTTTCCAAGATTGATCTTCGGTTAGAGTACCATCAGATGAGGATTAGGGATGAGGATATACCGGAGACAACCTTCAAGACTCGTACGGGCACTATGAGTTTGTGGTGATGCCATTGGGGCTCACCAATGCCCCGACAACGTTCATGGATCTCATGAACAGGGTGTGTAGACCGATACTGGATCGGTCGGTGATCGTCTTTATTGATGATATCCTGGTCTATTCTAAGACTAAGGAGCATCATGAGCATCATTTGAGGGAGGTATTAGATGATGGTTTTTAGTATACTACAACATCTTATGGTGCACATACAACCGTAAATGCTTTGGATCTACGTTTTCTCTAATTATACATGCAATATTGTTTCCAAAGCATTAAGCCTACAACTAGCATCGAAATGACATAATCAACATAAAAGAGAGTTATAGAATTACCTCTTTGTTGTAGCTTGTAGAACTTCTTGAGTTTGGCCTTTAAGAACTTAGTGCCCCAAGTGTTGCACCTCAAATTGAATCACAACACACCTTTAGACAAAGGATGACTTTTGAGAAATATTCTTGCAACCAAAATCGGCTCATGGAACTCTAAGGATCACTAGTGTGTCATTTTGGATGCTAAGGGGCTTCTTATATAGTGTGGCTAGGATTAGGGTTACATCCATGTAAACCCTAATGTGAATGACTTTTCATCTTACTTAGGATCCATGGGTTAAAAACCTCGATGGACTATCCATGGACTAGCATATTGGTTTAGACCATCCTAAATAACCATAAGCCCACACCATAAGAATGATTGATTTACCAAATCAATCCCTTACATTTAATTAGTCTCTTTTGATCATAAAATTAATTCCATATTAATTCTTGATCAATACTAATTAATTAATATGATTTCATGTTAATATATTAGAACTTATAATATATTAATAAATCATAAATAACCTCTTCTCAAAAGTCCATCCTATCAAATTGTTTTGGTGATATGTAACCCTAATGGACCATGCTACTCTCGGGTCAAGTACATACCAATTATAGTTATGGACTTAGACACCTAATCCAACAGTCTCCCACTTGGAAAAGTCTAATAACTATTATTGCAAGTACGACTCCATAACCTGACTAACAATCGTAGGTCTTAAAAGCCGTTGTCGAACTCTGCCTAGTCAATGACGCTTTCGTTAGATAAGGGATCATATATTCCTCCATTCTAGATATCATATGAACTGAGACAATGGATTTTAATCATTCTCTCTATCCATCTGCTGTTTCCCGATTTCCGATTGATGACGACCGACTAATTGAGCAAATCAAACCAGTCCAGGCTTAGCCAAACACTTAGGGGTGTCATCACTAAATCATCGAGGGGCTCATAGATATCGCTTTTAACCACATGGGGTAAAAGGAACGGACAAACTTCGACTCAAATGCTTTCTTGTACTTACTAATCAAATTACACACAACAATATGTTTTATAACACCAAGTTACTGGTGCGTTTACATATGTCAATGTGCAATCGACTTGCAACTACAACTCACATGTCTGCGTTTCAAGAATATAAGATATTATCATCTCACAATCACTCGTGATAAAATTCATGAAGTGATTCAGATGAGCGTGGGTTGAATCCAATACTCGAATCTTATTCCAGGAGTACTGATGAACACTGCAACAAACTAGTGCTATGTCTAAAACACCTAGACAAACTACAGACCCATTCATGAAAGTTCTGCCTCAATACCACTTCCAAAGTATGATAGACTATGGATGGTTTGAATAACCTAGTTATTCGGGAAGTCAAAACATGCAAAGTGAAACATAAGAATAATACTAATCCTATATGGCCCCGAAACTTTTGAGTGCCATATTGATTACTCATTATTTACTGTATAATGTTTTGTATAATCAACTTAATACTTGAATTAAAACAATAGTTGTCCCATTCTCCAAGAATGCACACTATGTTTATCTATGATCCTTGATTTGTGAAATAGATCAATTGACAACATTTCAATGATGCTCATTTCACAATTCCAAATCCTTACCGAAAATATAAGAATATCAAATTCTTGACATTTATTGTAATATGTTAGATTCTAAACTTATATGCAATGATCATATCGTAATGACTATGCACAAAAGTCACAGAGATTTGGCAACAAACATTACAAAGTATTCCAATGGAGAGCAATCCCAGGAAATGAAGTCTCAAATTTAAAGTACATTCCTTTGAACATCCTTCTTGCATTAAGTTTCCTAATCTTACACAGATGTAAAGAATAACTTCCACTTATGGAAACATTTACATGTTCCCAATATGACTATCACTTCCGAACAATAGTTACCTCTTCTCAGAGTGTGTCAATATGGTCCATCCATTTTTATACTTCCAACTACAAGCGAGCAATCCTTGGCGAACCTTAGATTGTCCCTAACAGTTGTTAATCACTTTAGTCATATCCGATTCTAGTCCTTTTTCCCTCTTAATGCCCTAGGCATTTGGAAAATTTAGAACATATGAATATTATAGCACATGTAATCGATCCTATACCCGAAGCATATGAGACACGATTCACAATGTCTAACATAAAGACACAATACTTAATTAGTCTTTTGCTATAATATTTTATTTGCCATGTTCTAAAAAATTTGAATATGAAGAGGGATGCCGTAATCATCATCAAATTTTAAGAATGCAATTAACATTTCCATATATAAAATTTCCTTATGTTGAACCATTCCAACATAACATTCATATATATATATATATATATATATATATATATATATATATATATATATATATATATATATATATTGACTAAATTTGATTAAAAACTCAATCTAAGCTTTTAGATTTTGAAATGAAGTATGAGTTCCTCTCCCTTAATTATAGCAAAAGAACATTTTCAAACCCTGCAACTTTGCAAATTGAAACTTTTGTTTTCTATAATTAACATTGATAACTTTAAGCACTTACCATAATAACTATTCTCCCACTAGCATAATAATTATTAACTTACCAGCATAACACTTATGCTCCCACTAGCTTTGACATGTACCCAGAAATCAGCTGGACTTTTAGAAATGAATACTTATTGACTTCCTATCCAAAGTTCAGATTTCTGATACGAGATGCTTCGATAAGACTTTATCTAGGCTTCTCAAACTCATACACCTTTCCTTAAATAGCTCACATGTGTGTCTAAACAATTTTATAACTTACAACAATAAGTCTCAAATGTTTAGACGTTTGCCATTTCTCACAATTCAAACTAAGAAGAGGGATGCCGTAATCATAATTGAATTTGAGAATGTAAATAACACAATTTCTATCTCCGTAAAATCTACTTAGTGAAAGCATTTCATCACAATCATTTTCATGAATTGGAGAGAACCATTATGACGCTTAGATTTTATGGTATATGTGTTCCTATCCATGTGAATTTGTCATAACCATAATCAAAAGACAAGGTTAGTGACAAATGCAAACTCATATGGACTGAACTTGTCCAATCTTAATTTTTTGCCACCTGACATCTCAAGGGCCTACCATTGCTTCCAAGTTATTATGCAAACAATTGAGCACTCAGAACTCACATGCATAGTCATCTTTAACTGGAATGGGCACATAAACAAGAATATGTCAATATGATAGGTCACAAACCTTAAGTCGTGTGCTAGTGATAAACAATAGGTTCACTCTTGATTAGTTCTTAAAATGTAACACCCGGATTCCCAGGTATGATATTTTGTTCTTTTATTTTTGGGTTTTGTGGGGGTACTCGGCGAGTTGGCGTCTAGACTCGCCGAGTACGGTAGCGGATTTGTACGCGAGTTCACAGCTGGACTCGGCGAGTTCATGAGTGGACTCGGCGAGTCCATGCTGTTTAATGAAACCCTAATTTCTAGGGTTTGAGACCTATTTAATTGAGGTATGAGGAGGCTGTAGCAGGTGCGATTTTTGGTGGTTTTGAGCTCATAGAGATTTCATTGTGGTATTATTCACCTGCTTCAGTTTGGTGTTGATTCTTAGTGTTAGGGTTTTCCAAACCCTTTTTGAGATTGATTGAGTGGTGTATTTGGTCCCTCCTTGAGTTTGTGTTTTGGATCTGGACCCAAAGAGGTCCAGAGACTTTATCCCTTGGAGCTTTATGAGTCTTTTTGGAAGTCATGAGCTTGGAATGTCATTTTTGGGGCTAAATCACCATTTTGGACCATGTCTATGTTATTTGTGTGTCAAGGTCCGAACTTTATGTGATTATCATGCTTGGGGAGGCCAGATCTATGATTGTATGGAACAGATCTGACCTCAGAAGTCGTTTAAAGATTATTCATGGCATGAACTCGCCGAGTCCCAAGAACAGACTCGGCGAGTAGTATGAAGGTTGCCCGTTAATCACTCAGTGAGTGGACTTGCTGAGTTGGGGGAATGACTCGGTGAGTCAGGGGTCTGAGTTCAAGTTGGAACTCACCGAGTTGTTCTTGAGACTCGGCGAGTTGAGTCGGGGTGGCCCCGTGATTCATGCCAGGTGGAACTCGTCGAGTCAAGGGAAGTACTCGATGTGCCAAGAAAGAATCTAAGAGAGTCAGTGGACACGTGTAGACTCGCGGAGTCGCCTTGTGCACTTGCCGAGTCGGGTCAAGTTCGACCGTTGACCTTGTTGACTTTAGGGTTGAGTATAGTTGTATTTATGGGAGTATTACTTTATGTGATTAGGTGGAGGCTAGATCATACTTCTTCCGAGTCAGATGTTTTTCGAGACATCGAGGTGAGTCTTCTCACTATACGTTACCTAGAGTGGTACTATGCGATGACCAGAGGGTCTTCTTTGTTATGTATGAGATTATGTTCTATGTGATATTTGTAAGTTGTATGATGATATAGACCGGACCGGAGGGTCTAACGAGCTATGACCGGACCTAAGGGTCCAACGAGCTACGGGACTGGAGGGTCCTGCTGAGACACAGCGACCGGAGGGTCGTACTGTAACGCCCGGGTTTCAGGGCTAAGCATTTTTGTCAATGTAATAGTCTAGGTCAACTCTTGTAACTCTTTTTGAAGTAATAAAGATGAAATATTTGAGTATTATGTGAATTATGTGTGTTTATGTGTTTATTATTTAATTATAAGTATACAATTAATAAATAATAAAAATAAGCGTCAAAATTAAAGTGTGAGATAAGCCCGATATCTCTACATAAAGTTGTAGAATATGTCTCAAGGTTTCCGTGCATATAAGGAACACCGAAATCCGAGTTATAACGAAGAAGTTATGACCCGTCGAAGTTTTACGGCAAAACCGGCACGACACCGGGAAGTGTAAATAGTGAATTTATGATAGAGTGAGATTTAGCCTTAGCAATCTAAACGAAAGTGGTAGAATATGTTAAACTAAGAACGTCGATAAAAAGAACGCCCAAATCTGACTTCGTATGAGGAAGTTATGATTTTTCTAAGATTCGGCTTAGCAGTGCACGACCCGAAACTCGAATTTTTGTTCGAGCGGTTTTTGGCTTACGCAACCTAAATGAGAGTTGAAGATCTCATTAATAGGAACTCAACGGTAAAAAGATGGACGAAAACGGAGTTCGTATGAAGGAGTTACGAATTCTTCGCGGTCATTTAACAGTCTAAACGCCTCTTACTGTTAAATTTGAGATTGGTCGAGAATTAGCCGACGGAGTCTAAATGAAAGTTGTAGATCTTGTTTTTACCTACGCGTGGAAAAAAAGAACGTCGAAAACGGAGCTCGTATGCGAAAGTTACGGGGTTTAGAAGTTGGCAGAGTGCTGCTGCAAAAGGGTGACGTGGCTGAATATGGGCCAAGACTTTCTCCCCAAGGAAAGCCATCAGATGATGACACGTGGCACTGACTCGGCGAGTCAGTGAACCGACTCGGCTAGTCCGTCAGGAATTCACCCTATAAATAGAAGTGCCGGGTTCTCTCATTTCTCACACCTTTCCCCACTTCTTTCTCTCTCTACACTCTCTCTCTAGCCTATCCTAACCCCCCTAAAGCCTAGGTAAACCCCCTAGCACCCGAAGGAAGCCCCGAGGCTCCCGGAGTCCCGAGAAAAGAGACTTTCGGCTCGGGAACGCTGCTCCAGCGAAGCCCGGTTTTCGAGAAAACCCGCTGTAAGTGAGCTACGCCTAACCTATCTTTAGTTTAGCTTACGTTTTAATATAGTAATGTTATTAGGACCTTATAATAAGTACTTGGGCTATTATTATGGGTTATATAAGTATCGTTTAACGCTTATATAATAATAATAATATCTAGACTATTAATTAATCGCGGTTATCGTTAGACTAAACCCTAGTGGTATTGGTACTAGGTTTTATCGAAGGAATATCGTTTTGAGAGTATCGAAGCGCTGTCCAAGTGCTGAGTCACCACCTTTCAAGTGAGTGCATAGTTACTTTCAGCTTACACATAGATATGAAGTATTTTATAAATTACGTGCTATGTGTGCATATTATCTGATTACTTGCTATCTATGCTGGATGAACGTTGTTATACATGTTTTCAATGATTTAAACTGTATATGTATTTTATATCTACGAAAATGTTGGGGTAAAACATGGGTAGATGTAATAGGTGATGTGTGATAAAACGATGAGAGGCCTCGATGTTGATGTTGTTGTTTCTGTCATCTAGCGGAGTATGGATGACGACCATGGACTCTTCTAGACAGTCCAGTGGAACACTAGCAGGCTCGCAACCTGTAGGTGTTTGTGAACGATGTGTTCACCGGTGTACTCCATCCCCCACATGGTTGCCTTTAGGACATTTATTGCCGAGGAATCCCCTTAGCAGTAGTGTCCGTCCCGATGATGATCCTTAGGCTAGGTCCCTTATGATAGGTGTTTAGGGACGTAAAGTGAGGATAACGGGAACGGGTAATCGGGTTATTGTTGATTGATGAAATTAATAAACTTATTTATTGTGGGTTGAAAACCCTATGTGCTCACCAGGCTCCCAAGCTTGACCCACTCAGTTTTATGTATTACAGGTAGTGGCGCATGAGCATAGGTGTGATGTTTTGGACGAGGGATTACGGATATAGGCCTGTAAATATGAAATAATGTAGTAAGGCTTATATTGTACTGTTTATGCTTTTGATCAGTACGAACATGACATCCCGAGTCTTTTAATGAAATACATTTCTATGGAAATGATTTTGATAAATCTTTATCATATTTTTGTTTTGGGACAAATTCTGCAACACTTTCATTTAAAATGTAACTCTGATTTTTAAACAAAGCACAAACAAACCGGTCTTTTCTGGCCGTGATGTCACAGTTGGTATCAGAGCATTAGTTTAAGCGAACTAGGAATTTGTAGGATTTCTAGACTTAAACTTAGAATGCTAAGCGATGATTGTGAGGTGTGAGCACTAGCCTATTTTAGGAATTGTGCCTAAAATGCTTTTATGTGCTAAATGCTTTGTGCATAATATGTTGTTAATTGTTCGGATCTATGGTCTGTTGCCGACCGGATCTGGAAACCTTATGTGTTTAGGATTCTAAACGTACGACTACGATATTAGAACTAACATGTAAACGTTTCGGAGTGATAAGGACGATTTAAACGTCTATCCTAAATAAAGATCTGAATTCACCTTATTCGGTGTATAGATCAAGATGGCAAGGACCCGTAGCGGAAACGTGAACGCAAATGGAGATAGGAACCAACCCCAGTGGTTCAGTAAATATCTATTGTGGAAGAAGTTGCACCTGAGCCAGTCACCATGGTTGGAGTTCAAGCCATGATTCAGGCTATGCTAGCTGAACAAAGGGAAGAAATGAGACGGATGCTCCATGAAAATAGGGACGAACCTACCATACATGTTGAACCAACGGAGCCGGTTCCCGAGCCATCTGAGGAAGGGAACTATAGCCGCCAAGTGAGTCAAGTAGGGACTCAAGGTGAGCAAAAGGGTGGCCCAGAAGGGAGAAACAACAAGGATGGCCGGATGTACAAAAATTTCTTGGGTGCGAAACCACCAAGTCTCTCAGGAAGCCCAAAGCCTGTTGAGATTATGGACTGGATCTCCGAGATGGAGATGGTGTTCGAGAGCTGCGACTGCAACGAGAAGCAGAAGACTGTCCTCGCTGTGAGACAATTGAAAACTGGAGTCTTGAGCTGGTGGAAGCTATTGGCAGATACAATGCCACGGGGAGAAGCTCTGAAAATGTCATGGGATGAGTTCTTGGAACAACTGAAGGCGCAATACTGTTCAGAGATAGACCTGATTGATCTGAACAATGAGTTCCAAAATTTGAAGAAGGGGAGAATGAGCATCGATGACTATGCTGCTGCATTTACGGAAAAGATGAAGTTGTTTCCATACCTAGTGCCAACCGAACTTTCCAAAATTGAGAAATTCGCAAACGAACTGCCGGCTGACTTTGGCCCAACAGTCAAGATGGCAACCACTCTGAAATCAGCTGTTCGAGCAGCTAAGAATGTGGAGACCCAACAAAAGGAAAGAGGTCTGGAGAGGGCTGAGGTTGGTGAGAAACGGAAGTTCGATGGATCCTCGAAGTCCAACAAGAAGAGTAGATTCTCGAAGTCTGGTTCGAGGGGAGGAGGATCAGAAGCGAAGTGGTGTGACAAGTGCAAGAAGAAGCACTCTGGGAAGTGTGACGGAGGGGTCACTTGTTACAAATATGGAAAGCCTGGGCACTACGCCAATGAATGCACCCTCAACCAGAAGGCCTGTTATGGGTGCAATGAAGAAGGGCACATTTTGAAGGACTGCCCGAAGAAGAAGGAGGCAGGAAGACCCAACATACCACCGAAGCCAAAGGCGAGAGCCTTCCAGATGACGCTCGAGGCTACAAAGGAGGCAGCAGACGTCACTTCAGGTACCTTTCTTGTAAATGGTTTGCCTGCAAATATACTATTTGATTCCGGAGCCAACTACTCCTTTGTGTAGCATAAATTTGGTGGGAAATTAGCATTGCCTGTAGAAAAACTAGATAATGCCCTGATTGTAGAAGTTGCCAGTGGCAAATTCGTAGCTGTTAGTAATCATATTAGGAACATCGTCATTGACCTAAATGGAAACGAATTCCACGAAGAGCTATTACCCATAGAGTTAAATGGTTTCGACATCGTTTTGGGTATGGATTGGCTTAGCGCCAACGATGCTGAGATTCAATGCCGAAAGAAGATAGTAAAGGTAAACCCACCCGGAAAGGAATCATTTATGGTGTATGGGGACAAACGCAGAGTGAATTCTGGAATCATCTACCTGATGAAAGCTAGGAAATGTTTGTCCAAAGGATGTGTATCATACTTGGCATTCGTAATCGATGCCAAGAAGGAGAAGAAAGAGGTGCAGAATATACCGGTTGTGTGTGATTATCCGGAAGTCTTTCCCGAAGATCTTCCCGGATTACCACCTGATAGGCAAGTGGAGTTTCGTATAGACTTGTTACCAGGAACAACACCGATAGCAAAGGCACCTTACCGATTAGCACCGACGGAGATGAAGGAGCTCATGACGCAACTTCAGGAGCTGTTGGACAATGGTTTTATTCGACCTAGTTCATCACCCTGGGGAGCTCCGGTGTTATTCGTGAAGAAGAAGGACGGAAGTATGAGAATGTGTATAGACTACTGAGAGCTGAATAAGGCAACAGTAAAGAACAAGTATCCATTGCCGAGGATTGATGACCTATTCGATCAGCTGCAAGGTTCGAGCTACTTCTCAAAGATCGATCTTAGGTCAGGATATCATCAGCTGAAGGTGAGAAAGCAGGATATTGAGAAGACTGCATTCAGAACTAGATATGGACATTATGAGTTCTTGGTTATGTCATTTGGGCTAACCAATGCTCCTACAGCATTCATGGATTTGATGAATAGGGTTTGTAAACCATTCCTCGATAAATCCGTGATAGTGTTCATCGACGACATTCTCATCTACTCGAAAAGCCAGGAGGAGCATGGCAAGCATCTACAAGAAGTGTTGGAAGTATTAAAGAAGGAGAAGCTTTACGCAAAGTTCTCCAAATGCGACTTTTGGATACGGGAAGTTCAATTCTTGGGTCATGTTGTTAACCAGGAGGGAATAATGGTTGACCCCGCAAAGATCGAGGCTGTAATGAAGTGGGAACGTCCAAAGAGTCCCACGGAGATTTGAAGCTTTCTAGGATTAGCCGGATATTATCGACGATTTATCCAAGGCTTTTCTTCGATAGCTGCTCCATTAACAGCTTTGACTCATAAAGGAGCTACATATACGTGGAGTGAGAAACACGATGAGGCATTCGAGAAGCTAAAGAAGAAGTTATGTGAAGCACCGATACTTTCTCTACCCGATGGAGTCGAAGATTTCGCGGTTTATAGTGATGCTTCTGGAGTCGGGTTGGGTTGTGTTCTGACCCAAAGAGAAAAGGTGATAGCATACGCATCTCGACAATTGAAAGAGCACGAAAAGAACTACCCCACTCATGATCTGGAGTTGGCAGCGGTAGTTTTTGCCTTAAAGATATGGAGGCATTACCTCTACGGCACGAAGTGCAAGCTCTTCACTGATCATAAGAGTCTCCAGTATCTCTTTAATCAGAAGGAGTTGAACATGAGGCAACGACGCTGGCTAGAACTTTTCAAGGACTACGACTGTGAGATACTTTAGCACCCAGGTAAAGCAAATATTGTTGCTGATGCTCTCAGTCGGAAAGTCAATCTTGAAAGGAAAAGGCCAAGAGCGTTAAGAATTGAAGTCGTCTCGACGATTGTGGAAAGTATCAGGAAAGCTCAAGACGAAGCTTTAGAGAAAAATGACCGAAAGGAAGAACGTTTGGGAAGAACGTTAGTGTTCGGTACAAACAGTCGAGGACTGAAGGTATTCCAAAATCGAATCTGGGTACCTAAGACGGGAGGAATAAGAGATCTTCTGATGGAAGAAGCACATAAGACCATGTACTCAATTCATCCCGGTAGCACTAAAATGTATAGGGACCTAAAACCCTACTACTGGTGGCCGACGATGAAGCTCGATGTTGCGAAGTATGTGGCCGAGTGCGTAACATGTGCGAGGGTTAAGGCACAACATCAGAAACCGTATGGGAGTTTAGAACCTTTACCTATACCCATGGGTAAATGGGAAGACATCACCATGGATTTTGTGACTAAACTGCCTAGGACGAAGAACAGTCACGACATGATTTGGGTAGTCGTGGATCGTTTCACCAAGAGTGCACACTTCATAGCAGCCAACGAGAAGTGGTCTATGAATAAGCTCGCAAATGCTTACGTGAAGGAAATTGTAAGACTTCATGGTGTTCCTCTTACGATTGTATCAGATCGTGATAGTCGTTTCACGTCAAGGTTTTGGAGGAGTCTACAAGAGGAGTTGGGTACAAAGTTATGTTTGAGTACTGCTTACCATCCGCAAACCGATGGCCAGAGCGAAAGAACGATTCAGACACTGGAAGATATGCTGAGAGCATGTACCCTCGAGTTCCAAGGGAATTGGGACGAGCACTTACCTCTGGTAGAATTCTCCTACAACAATAGTTTTCACTCGAGCATCAAGATGGCACCTTACCAAGCCTTGTATGGACAAAAGTGTCGTACGCCGTCTTGTTGGCTTGAAGCCGGAGAGAAGCAGTTTATGGGCCCCGAGATAGTCCATGAGACTGCTGAGAAGTTGAAGGTGATTAGGGAAAGAATGTTAGCAGCTCAGGATCGTCAGAAGAGCTATGCTGACAAGAAAAGACGATCGATAACCTTCGAAGTTGGGGATTTCGTTCTGCTTAAAGTCTCACCGTGGAAGGGACTTATACGATTTGGGAAACGAGGAAAGTTGAGTCCAAGGTTTATTGGACCGTTCAAAGTTCTTCAGAAGATTGGGAACCAAGCTTACAAGCTGGAATTGCCCGAAGAACTCAATGGTATTCATAACACTTTCCATGTGTGTTATTCGAGGAAATTCACGGGATATGTTCCCGACATAATTCCAATCTCAGAGTTAAGGATGGATGAGAATAAAAGGTTGATCGAAGAGCCTGAGGCAATTGTTGACCGTAAGACTAAGAAGTTACGACGCAAGATGGTCGACTTAGTGCTAGTCCGATGGAAACATTCGAATGGGCCGAACCTCACTTGGGAAACAGAGGATGACATGATGAGTCGCTATCCACATCTGTTTGCTGATGCATGATTCCGGGACGGAATCATCCTAAGGGGGAGAGAATTGTAACGCCCGGGTTTCAGGGCTAAGCATTTTTGTCAATGTAATAGTCTAGGTCAACTCTTGTAACTCTTTTTGAAGTAATAAAGATGAAATATTTGAGTATTATGTGAATTATGTGTGTTTATGTGTTTATTATTTAATTATAAGTGTAAAATTAATAAATAATAAAAATAAGCGTCAAAATTAAAGTGTGAGATAAGCCCGATATCTCTACATAAAGTTGTAGAATATGTCTCAAGGTTTCCGTGCATATAAGGAACGCCGAAATCCGAGTTATAACGAAGAAGTTATGACCCGTCGAAGTTTTACGGCAAAACCGGCACGACACCGGGAAGCGTAAATAGTGAATTTATGATAGAGTGAGATTTAGCCTTAGCAATCTAAACGAAAGTTGTAGAATATGTTAAACTAAGAACGTCGATAAAAAGAACGCCCAAATCTGACTTCGTATGAGGAAGTTATGATTTTTCTAAGATTCGGCTTAGCAGTGCACGACCCGAAACTCGAATTTTTGTTCGAGCGGTTTTTGGCTTACGCAACCTAAATGAGAGTTGAAGATCTCATTAATAGGAACTCAACTGTAAAAAGATGGACGAAAACGGAGTTCGTATGAAGGAGTTACGAATTCTTCGCGGTCATTTAACAGTCTAAACGCCTCTTACTGTTAAATTTGAGATCAGTCGAGAATTAGCCGACGGAGTCTAAATGAAAGTTGTAGATCTTGTTTTTACCTACGGGTGGAAAAAAAGAACGTCGAAAACGGAGCTCGTATGCGAAAGTTACGGGGTTTAGAAGTTGGTAGAGTGCTGCTGCAACAAAGGTGATGTGGCTGAATATGGGCCAAGGCTTTCTCCCCAAGGAAAGCCATCAGATGATGACACGTGGCACTGACTCGGCGAGTCCGTTAGGAATTCACCCTATAAATAGAAGTCTCGGGTTCTCTCATTTCTCACACCTTTCCCCACTTCTTTCTCTCTCTACACTCTCTCTCTAGCCTATCCTAACCCCCCCTAAAGCCTAGGTAAACCCCCTAGCACCCGAAGGAAGCCCCGAGGCTCCCGGAGTCCCGAGAAAAGAGCCTTTCGGCTCGGGAATGCTGCTCCAGCGAAGCCCGGTTTTCGAGAAAACCCGCTGTAAGTGAGCTACGCCTAACCTATCTTTAGTTTAGCTTACGTTTTAATATAGTAATGTTATTAGGACCTTATAATAAGTACTTGGGCTATTATTATGGGTTATATAAGTATCGTTTAACGCTTATATAATAATAATAATAGCTAGACTATTAATTAATCGCGATTATCGTTAGACTAAACCCTAGTGGTATTGGTACTAGGTTTTATCGAAGGAATATCGTTTTGAGAGTATCGAAGCGCTGTCCAAGTGCTGAGTCACCACCTTTCAAGTGAGTGCATAGTTACTTTCAGCTTACACATAGATATGAAGTATTTTATAAATTACGTGTATGTGTGCATATTATATGATTACTTGCTATCTATGCTGGATGAACGTTGTTATATATGTTTTCAATGATTTAAACTGTATATGTATTTTATATCTACGAAAATGTTGGGGTAAAACATGGGTAGATGTAATAGGTGATGTGTGATAAAACGATGAGAGGCCTCGATGTTGATGTTGTTGTTTCTGTCATCTAGCGGAGTATGGATGACGACCACGGACTCTTCTAGACAGTCCAGTGGAACACTAGCAGGCTCGCAACCTGTAGGTGTTTGTGAACGATGTGTTCACCGGTGTACTCCATCCCCCACATGGTTGCCTTTAGGACATTTATTGCCGAGGAATCCCCTTAGCAGTAGTGTCCGTCCCGATGATGATCCTTAGGCTAGGTCCCTTATGATAGGTGTTTAGGGACGTAAAGTGAGGATAACGGGAACGGGTAATCGGGTTATTGTTGATTGATGAAATTAATAAACTTATTTATTGTGGGTTGAAAACCCTATGTGCTCACCAGGCTCCCAAGCCTGACCCACTCAGTTTTATGTATTACAGGTAGTGGCGCATGAGCATAGGTGTGATGTTTTGGACGAGGGATTACGGATATAGGCCTGTAGATATGAAATAATGTAGTAAGGCTTATATTGTACTGTTTATGCTTTTGATCTGTACGAACATGACATCCCGAGTCTTTTAATGAAATACATTTCCATGGAAATGCTTTTGATAAATCTTTATCATATTTTTGTTTTGGGACAAATTCCGCAACACTTTCATTTAAAATGTAACTCTGATTTTTAAACAAAGCATAAACAAACCGGTCTTTTCTGGCCGTGATTGTGGAGATGTCACACGTACTATAGCCTCGAGTGGCGTATGTGTTGTATGTCGTATTTTGGGGAACTCACTAAGAATTTATGCTTACAGTTGTTGTGTTATGTGTTTCAGGTACTAGTGATGAGCGCGGGAAGGCGCCGACATGATTCGTACACACACGCATTGGAGTTTTTGTGGAGATTCTGGGGAAATGTTTTGTGATAATAACATTGATACAATGTGTTTGACAATTTTTATGAATGAATGAATGTTTTAAAAATCAAAAAAAAATTATTTTGAAAATTCGCGTTGTTACATAAAACTTTCAAGAGCTTTAAGACTCCCACTGACCTCCTGACATATAAGATTCTATTGTCATGAACAATTCCTTGACAAACAAATATTTAAGAGTTAGTGCGGATTCTTATCAAGATAAACACTTCACACAATTGGTCTTAGTTGGTCTTAGTTTTATCCAAAACATCATAACTTACCAATTTCAAATGTACAAAAGTAAGAAACATTTTACTCTACATTTGATGAGTGTTTCAAACCTTCCTTAAGATTATGTCACTCAAGTTACAATCTTGGAGTATGACTCTAAGATTTGTTCTTGGAACGAAGTATGACTCATCTTCTTGATTTAACCATTTCAACAATTCACGATTACTCTTCTTAGCCATACAAATGCACAAAGATATTCTTAGAGGATCAATTGTGATATGGTTTTCCATAATCATTAAGATTATCATAAAACACGATATGAAAGTACTCTCCCATATTTTCAGATTGGAGAAACTTTTATCTTTCTGCCTAATTTGATTCTTCTTATTCGTTCTGCCATACATTGAAACTTTTCCAAAGTTCAGAATTATACTTAAACTTGTAAGCATATCCATATTTACCAAACTTTAGTAAATCATGATGAATAGTCTTATCATTCTTTGAGGTGGACCTAAACAACGCAAAACCAGTGTACCCGATCCCCTAGTCCTTCACTTGACTCACATATACATGTGAACAAGGAATTAGTCTTAATTTACCAAAGATGAAGGTTCTCATTCGTTACACACTACAAGTTGTATGATTCCAAGTTTCTATCTAACTGAAACTTGGGTGTGTTGGGTTTTGAGCATTCTAACACTCCTAAGTGTACATGCAACCCTAAATACCTCGGATATATGTTTTCTCTATTATACATGCAAATATGATCTTTCCAAGGCATTCATCTTAACTAGCAAAATAACATTGAGTCATATGGATATCTCAAGTTAGAATTACATACCTCTTTGATGTAGAATGTCTTCATGAAGCTTGAGTGCCTAGTGCCCCAAGTGTTACACCTCAAATGGTTCACACAACACCAAATGCACATGGAATGACTTGAGAGAAAATGGAATACTTCTTAAAATCGGTTTAGCCCTTATTTCTCACACGTAGTGGCCGATTTTCTCCAAGAATAAGATCATTATATAGTTAGGGTTACACCATGTAAACCCTAATTGTCATGGCCTTTCATTTCCATGATCCATGGGTACAAATACACCATGAAGCATCCATGGAGCATCTTATGGGTTTTAGCCCAACTTGACAATCCATGGAGCATTAGCCCACTATATAAGTATGGATGATTTACACAATCAACCCATATATTTAATTAGTCTTCTTTTGATCACTTAATTAATTCTAGATTAATTCTTGATCAATACTAATTAAATAATCTTATTAATATATTAGAACTTATAATTTATTAACCAACCTTAAGTGTTATTTCTCTCATTATAGTCTATCCAAATGCATGATGCCATGCAACCCAAATGGACCATGCCGGGTCGGGTCAAGTCTTACCAATTATAGTTATGGAGTTAGACATTAATCCAATAGTCTCCCACTTGGATAAGTCTAAAACTATTATTGTGTACGACTTCAAGAACCGACTGGCAATCGTAGCTCTCAAAAGCTTCTTTCGAACTCTGACCTTGCCGATGATCTCTGACCTTTGTCAATGACTTGTCCATTAGATAAGGGATCATATATTCCTCCATTCTAGATATCATATGGACGGAGACATGGATTATAAATCATTCTCTCTGTCCATTGTTGTTTCCCGATTTCCGATTCATGATGACTGACTGATTGAATAAATCAAATCATTCCTGGCTTGGCTAAGCACTCACATGTATCATCATTAAATCATCGAGGGGCCCACATATATCGCTTTTATCCTGAAGGTAAAAGGAATGGATAAACTTCGACTCATATGGCTTGTTCTACAACTTGTTGAATCATACACAAAGGCATGTTTTATAACATCGAGTTACCGAATGCGTTTTCATGCAATCAATATACAACCAACTCATAGTAACAACTCATATCTCTAGGTTTGAAGAATATAAGATATTATCGTCTCATGATCACTCGTTATATAATCCATGAAGTGATTCCAATGAGTGCGGGTTGAATCCAATACTCAGAACTTATGAGCACTCATGAGTGTTGTAGCACAACTTTGTCCACCAACTTGGACCTCTACAAGCCAACCCATAACAGTGTTGATTCATATCTGCTTCCAACATATGACCGACTGTGGATGGTTTGAATAACTTAGTCATTCCGTAAGAATTACCTAGTTTATTCTGGAAGTCAAAACATGCAAAACGAAACTCAAGAATAATTGAATCTAATATTGTATCAAAACCTATGAACATAAATAAAACACCTTTTATTTATCACCATATGATTACACATTATTCATTGCATACTGTTTCAGCTATTAACTTTATTCTTGAATTAAAACAATAGTTGTCCCATGCTCCGAGCATGTACACTATGTTTTTCTAAGCAATAGCTTTGCCATACACCAAGTATGCACTCTATGTTTGTCTATGATCCTTACTTTGTGAAATAAACCAATTCACGAAACTTTCAATGATTCTAATTTCACACTCCCGAATTCTTATGCAAATGCAGAAATTCCAAATTCATTCCATTTTACCGAAATCTGTTAGATTCTAAACTTATATGCAATGATTCTCTTGTAATGATTATGCACAAAGTCACAAAGACTTGATAACAAACATTACAGAGCATTCCAAAGGAGATCAACTCCTTGGAAACATCCTTCTTGCATTAAGTTTCCTAATCTTACACAGATTTATTGAACAACCTCCACCAATGGGATCATTTCCACATTCCCCTTTTGACTATCACTTCCAAACTAGAGTTGCCTCTTTTCAGAATATGTCAATATGGTCCTTCCAACAATTAACACTATACTTCCAACTATCCCTGAGCAACCAATCTTTGGTAAACCTTAGATTGTCCTCGACAATTGCTTAATCGTTTTAGTCATATCCAATTCTAGACCTTTTCCCTTCTTAATGCCCCAGACATTTGGAAAATTTTAGAAATGATGAATATAACAAATGTAATCGATCCTATATCCGAAGCATATGGGACACGATTCATGATGTCTCACATAAATACTAAACTAGTCTTTTGCTATAATATTTCCATTTCTATTTGCCAAGTTCTCATAATTCAGATTATGAAAAGGGACGCCGTAATCATAATCGAATTTTAGAACGCAAATAATGAACCCATATATAGAATTTCCATATGAAATTCATATATATTCTTGACTAAAATGATTAAAATCTCAATCTAAGCTTTTAGAATTGAAATGAAGTATAATTTCCTCTCCCTTAATTATAGCAAAACAAGTTTTTCAGCCCCTGCAGCCTCAATAATTGAAACTTTTGTTTTCTATAATTAGCATTGCTAACTTGCAATACTTATCATAATTATCATGCTTCCATTAACATGATGATTATTAGCATAACACTTATGCTCCCACTAGCTTTGACATGTACTCAGAAATCAGCTGGACCTCTAGGAAAACAATACTTTATTAACTTTCTTACCAAAGTTCAGATTTCAGACACTAAATTGATTTGATAAAACTTTATCAATATCATACACCTTATCTTAGATAGCTCATAAGAGTGTCTAAACAATTTAAGAACTATGAAAAGGGATGCTGTAACCATAGTCTCAATTGTTTAGGCCTTTGCCACTTCTCACAAGTCCATGTTAGTGTGCCGGTTAACCACACAAGCTCCACTAACAACTTTGAGAATGCAAATATCACAATTGCTATCTAGTTAAAATCTACTTAGTGAAAGTGTTTCCTTACCATCATTTTCATGAATCGGAGAGAAACCTTATGACACTTAGATTTAATGGTGTATGTGTTCTTATCCATGTGAATTGTCAAAACCATAGTCACAAGACAAGGATAATGACAAATCCAAACTCATATGGACTGAACTCAATCTTAATTTCTTGCCATCTGGCAGCTCAAGGGCATGCCATTGCTTCCAAGTTGTTATGCAACCAATTAAGAGCTCTAAGAACTCATATGCAAAGTCATCTTTAACTGGAATGGGCACAAAATATGTCAACACGATAGGTTATAAACCTCAAGTCGTGTGCTAGTGAAGAACTTTAGGTTTTATTCTTGATTAGTTCTTGAGACTTTCAATACCTTTAAAACTCCCACCGTCCTCTTGACATATAAGACTCCCTTATCAAACATCCAAGAGATAGTGTGGATTCTAATCAAGACAATCACTTCACACAATTGGCCTTAATTGGTCTTTGTTTTGTCCAAAACATCACAACTTACCAATTTCAAATGTACAAGAGTAGAAAACCTTTTACTCTTACATTTGACTAGTGTTAAAAACCTTCTTTAAGATGTGTCACTCAAGTTACAATCTTGGAGTATAACTCTAAGAACTGTTTTTGGAACGAAGTATGAATCATCTTCTTGATTTGACCACTTCAACAATTCATAGCTCCTCTTCTTAGCTATCAGAATGCACTTAGAGGATGAACTGCAATAAGGTCTCTTAATCATTAAGATGATCATATGACATGATACTAAAGTACTGTCCCATCTTTTCAGATTTGAGAAACTTTTATCCTTCTGCCTAATTTGATTCTTCTTATTTGCTCTGCCATACATTGGAACCTTTTCCAATGTCTCAGAATTACACTAAATCTTGTAAGTATAACAATATTTACTGAGCTTTAGTAAATTATGACGAATAATCTTATCGATCTTTTGTGGTGGACTTGACCAGTGCACAAGAATGTGTACTCGATCCCTTAGTCCTTCGCTTGACTCACATGTACATGTGAACAAGGAACAAGTCTTAATTTTCCATAGATGAAAAATTCTCATTCATCATGCTATACAACTTGCATGATTCCAAGTTTCGGTCCAATTGAAACTTGGGTGATGAGGATCTTTCCTTATTTGGGAAATTTAGACATTACTACAAATGAAAGAATCAATTTCATATTTCCACTCTTGCTATTAATGGAATCATATAAGCAACATTTTTTTCCCCAAATGCCATTGTAAGGATATTTTAAAATAAATAAAATCATCATTTTTCCTTTTATTTTAAAAACGTTGCGGAAAAACTATCCTTACAATGCAAAAGAGCATGAAAACTTTGTTGTTATCTATTCCTAAGCAACATATCATAACTCCTAAGAAGTAGCTCAATAATCCGATCTTCAAACTATGCGATAGAAATCCATCTACACGACAGATTCAACATATTATTTCTTTAAATTTCTTCACTTTTCTTTGATTCTTACAAACATCAACATGTGACCCGGTCACATCATGTATCAAGAATCTCAGTATAGAAACTTATCAGAGTTAGATAGTGGACTTTACCTAAAGTAGGGTCAAACTTATTGACTTTAACATCCTTAGGTAAAATTGGCAGCTTCGCAACTAATGCCCATTCCTTTGGCAATATAAACATATGGACCCTTTGGTAATGGTACACGAGATTATCACAGACTTAGCTTTTCTCTTTACCATTTGGTCAACCGAGTTGACTATTGGCGATCCCTTTCCATTGGGAAGAGAATGGTTTTTCTAGATTTCCAGTGTCTTCATTGTCAATGTCCATAAAGTTTTAGGAAGTTGATCTTAGCAACTAGATAAGATCATTAAGGGTCTTGTCATAGTCTGTTTCATAGGAGTCCGAAAGGCAACTCACTATGTGACTTGGAAAGTGATTGAACCACCAACTTTCTCAAGACTTTGACACCCAACTCTCCCAACTTGTTAGTATGTGACTACATCTCCAAGATGTAAGCACACCTAGACCTTGCCTTGCCAATAAGGCTTGAGTGACCTTGAACTTGTGCGATAGGGAGAATAATTGGAGGAGGTGGAGGAAGTGAAATTCCAAGAGATTTGGGAGGATCATAGACGTCTGAACTAGACATCTTTTGGGAGACATTCAAGATAGTTGATTAAAAGTCCTGAATATAACACCCAATATGAGATATTAGGGCTAGGACCCTACAAACTATTTTATAACTTGGAAGAAGGATGTCGTAATCCAAGCTATAGAATATTTGAAGGTAGGTGAATGACGATTCACCAATTTCCACCAAGATAAACGAAATGTATTATTAGGTTTTAATTGGTTTTTAAAACTCCTAGATTCTTTTGAGATTCATTGAACTGTTCAATGACATGTTTCAATCTTGAGTGTGCCCTTCAGGTTTTGTGATTGGGATGCCGAGGATCACAAAACAATGTGTGAAGTAACCATGCAAATATACTCGGTACACTTAATATTTACCCCTTAATCGATGTGTTGGTTAACCACAAACGCTCCACCAATACTATGATAAATATTAAGTTACCCTTTGCCTACCTTGTCAAGTCCAGGTTAGTGTGCCGGTTAACCACACACGCTCCACTAACGGCTTAAACAAAGTGCAAAGTGTAATTTCATGGATTAGCACCTTATTCACATTTTCCTAACTAACTAAGATTGCGTATTAATAAGAGTTTAGTTGCTTAGTATTTATCATTAATACTTTTAATGAAGGTAGAATTCTAGTCCTTGTCCTACCCGTTCGGCTAACTGTAGATGTTAAGTTGTAAAAGTCGAATAGTGTCTTGTAATGATTCGCATTTTATATGTATTTTACAAAGTCAATGTTAAATGCAAAGTACTGCATGCGAAGTTTCATTGTATTAGACTTAGTATACTTTTTGTAAGTTCCCTATAAATAGGGACGTAGGCAGAAAGCAGATGTAATGATCGAAACACAAAAACTCTCTTTAGCCTATTCTGTAATCAGTCTTAATGAAATGAGATCTGATTAATATTTACTTCGTGTGTTCTTTATCTTTCTTCATTCAAATCTATTGTTTTACATCTTAATACTCGATAACAATTTTCATCAATTGGTATCAGAGCAGGATTCAAACTGCTTAGATCTGATTTTCGTATAAGAATCAATTGCTTTTTGAGTTACAAATTTGACTCAAAATTTTCCGCGCAATTTTGGTTTTGAAAATCACTTTTGATCTTCAGATTTGAATTGATTTTGCATTTGAATTGTTAAGTTGAGTATTCGATTAGCGATTTTTAATCACTTCACTTGATTAATTTCTGAAATTCATCAAATTCTCAAGTTTTCTGAAATTTTTGTTTGTTCATCAATGGCGAACTTCAACATGAACACAATGACTTCTTTCTCTCATTTGCTTGGTTCTTCAACCAAAATTCCGATGTTGATTCCAGAATATTATGATCAGTGGGCTGATAGACTGGAAGATTACTTAAATGGAATTGATGAAGAACTTTGGAATTGTATCGATGGAACAGTTCAAGCTCCTGCAAATGTTCAACAAATTGGTTCATCCACTGGATCTCCTGATGTTGAAGATCAACGAAAACATCTGAAGGATAACGAAAAGAGATGCATGAGGGAACTAAGAGGTGCTCTTCCTCCTGTGGTTTACAATTACATTCGTAGTTGTAAAACAGCAAAAGACATCTGGAATACTCTAAAAGAGAAGTATCAAGGTAGCGAAAAGACGAAGATCAATTCTGTGAAGCAATGTCTGATTGAACTGAAGGAATTCAGACAGAAGGATGCAGAAACTCTTGAAAGTTATTATGATCGTCTGAATGAGCTTGTGTTTCATTGCAATAGGTACGGTATCACTAGATCTATCATGGAATTCAATTTAACTTTCATAATGGGACTTCGCAAGGAGTGGCGAAGTGTAAGCATGATGATTAAGAATCAACAAAGTTTTGATTCAACAAAATTGAATGATCTCTACAATCAACTGAAAACACATGAATCAGAGGTTTCTGAAATGTATGAAGAATCAAAACTCGTTATTGGTGGTCCTCTGGCTCTAGTTTCAAAGGTATCTGAAAATGATGAAAAAGATGGATCAGATGATGAAGGATTTTTGATGAATTCCGATGATGAAGCTGTGCCGTTCTATTCAAACAACAGAGTTAAAAAGTTTTTCAAAAAGCCTTTTAATCCAAAAGGAAAGATGAATGATGTGAAGAATGTTACCACAAGGACTGGAGGAGATGAGAGGAAGAAGATGGAGAAAGTTGAGGAAAAACCGAAAAATGCGAATGAAGAGAAAAAATTGAAAGGTGATTCAGGAATCTATTGTCATTATTGCAATGGTGCTAACCATTTCGCAGCTGACTGCATGTTGCGAAAGAGAGAAGAGAAGAAAGAAAAAGTCAAAGATGAGGCATATTATTCTGAGAAGATTGAAGAATTGCGTGCAAAGACCAAAGGAGTGTCATTGGTTGCGAAAGGAGAAACAACTGAAGAAGAGAGTGGAACTTATCAGATCTGGTCTTCAGGATCTGATGATGAAGAAATGAGGCATCCCACACATGGAGCAATGTTCGCAAGTTTTGAGGAATGCGAAGGGAACATTTCAGGAAAATGATTTGTGTCAAAATCCACTGACAAATCACCCATGACAACCAAGGTACGTACAATTCTTGAATCTTTTAATATTCCTTTATCTGCTTATGATGCTGAAATTGTTTCATTTGATGATACTGTGGCTTATTTTGATTCTGTTATTGTGTCTGCTAGTAATGAAGCTAAGAAATTAAATGTGCAACTTAGTGAGACACGAAGAGAGTTAGAAATAAAGAGGAGCAGAGTTGAAAAATTGGAATTGCAAATCAAAAATATAGACAGTGATAGGAATAATCTTACTAATGATGTTAGGTTATTACTAGCACAGAGAAACATCTATTGTAATTCTGCAAAACGCTTATATGCAAAATTAACAACTTTACATCACTCTTCTGAAATTAGCAAAGAACAACATAGAAAACTTTTACCTTTTCTTGAGTATGAACGTGAAAAAGTTGATGTTGTTTCTTATGATTGCGAAAGCACAATTGCTCAAATTGACAAAATACCTGATGATAGATATGCATATGGTATTGTCAAAATTGATGAACTTCTGAATGCTGATGAATTGGTTAACATTGTCAATGAAAGTTTGACAAAGAGAGAACAAGTGAAAATCATAAAGAAAACTGAAAATTCAAAGCTTGTTTCTCAATTGAATTATGCTGATATTGATGAAAATATTGATAATGTAAGTGAAATCAGTGAGATAGAAGAGGAAGAAGAGATTGATTGTTCTCAATTGTCATTCATTAATATCACATCTAAGATCAAAGGTAAAGAAATAATAGTTGATTCAATAGTAGAGGATGAAATTGATAAACCTTCAACTTCGCAACATTGTATGTTTGATAATGTGGAAGTTGAAAGCTGGAAATCTGATGACACAGATGTAAACAAACAAGAAAAGAAAGCTTCAACTGAAACACCTCAAAGGATTGTTGTTGATCAAGTGTTTGAAGATACAAAAGAATTTGATAAAATTTTAAATGATAAAGGCGCACATTATTTGGAAACCAACACTGTGGTATATCTAAATTTTGTATGTACTGATAACAAAATTTTCCCAAATCAAATTTTTTTCACTACTGGAAATGCTGAAAAAGTTCATCCTGATTTTAATAAAATGATTGAAAAAGATAATCAAAAGTCCACACCTGAAGGTTTTTTCACAAATCAAAGCACAGAAGAAAACAATTTAACCAAAAATACTTATGTGTTTCAAAAACAAAAATCAACACAAAAATGGGTGGTTAAAGGTGAAAACTCAAACAAAGTTTTTGGAAAAGATGAAAAATCAAAGGTTGAAGTAAAATTAAATTCTCATGAATTCAAATTGATGGTTGGAAAATTTTCAACAGAAAATAATGTTTCAAAAAGAAAAGCAAGAAAAGCAATATTCTGACAAGTTGTGTCAAATGAAAAATCAAAAGATGAAAAAGAGCAAAATACAAAAACATCAACAAGTTTTCATAAACCAATCAACTCTGTTGACAAGATTCCATATGTTCGAAAATATGACAACAAACGAAAATTTGAGAATTCGCAAAAATTTGCAAATAATCAAAAGTTTCACAATGTTGGCAAATTTACGAATACTTCATCAACTTTGAAGAACTCAACTCAAATAAAAAAGAAATTTTCACCAAAACAACCAAATTTTCCAAATCCTTCAATATCAAAACCAAACAAAGTTTCATATACAAAAGGAAAATTTGATATAAGAACGTTCAATCATTGGTTTGAAGGAAAAGCAAAGAAATATCAAAATGGAAAATTTCCAGAAGAACAAATCAAAAGTGCATTTGAGAAGTATACAAATAATTCTTCAACTGAGAGTACATCATCTAATAATTCGCAAATTCCAGTTCAAAAATGGAAACCAATTATCAAAAATGCGAATGTTGTGAAGGATAAGATTACAATTAATGGAAATCCAAAGTTATTGAATGATTATATTTCAAAATCTAGAACTGATGATGTTGATATTATTGATTCAGTTACAAACAAAGTGAAAACATGGTTCTTAAATTCCAAAAATTTGTTTCATTCTACTAATGATGGACCCAAAAAGTCTTGGGTTCCTAAATTTTTTCAATAAATGCAGGTGATATGTGACGAGCAATATGACATGAAATGGTACATTGATAGTGGTTGCTCTCGTCACATGACTGGAAGGAAAGAAAATTTGTGAGATTACAGAAGCTTCGAAAATGCTGGAGTTGTCAAGTTTGGAAATAATCACAAGTGTCAAGTGAAAGGATATGGGAAAGTCACAAATGGAAACTTCACAGTCAACAAAGTGGCATATGTTGAAGGACTTCAACATAATTTGATAAGTGTATCCCAACTTGTTGTGGGTACTGGAAATCAAGTTATATTCAATGAAGAAGGTAGTGTCATTTCAAATGTCAAGACGAATGAAATACTCCTCAAATCCAAAAGATATGGTGATATGTTTACACTGGACATCAAACCGATTGTGGGAAAACCAGCTGTGTGTTTACTATCAAAAGCATCAAACGATCTTAGTTGGCTTTGGCATAGAAGATTGTCACACTTGAACTTTCGAAATATAAATAAACTAGTAACTGAAGATTTAGTTCGAGGATTGCCAGTACTAAAATTTGATAATGATACTTTGTGTGCAGCTTGCGAACAAGGAAAACAACATCGAAAGGGTCATCCGATTGTGATAGATTCAAAAATCGTAGATCCATTAGAACTTCTTCACATTGATCTATGTGGACCATCAACTGTTGCAACAATAAACAAAAAGCGGTATATTTTAGTTATTGTAGATGATTTCTCTAGATTCACGTGGGTGTTTTTTCTCAGGTTGAAATCTGAAGTTGCTCAGATGATGATTGATTTTATCAAAAAGATTGAAGTTAGTCTGAAGAAGAATGTGCGAAAAATTAAAAGTGATAATGGTTCTGAGTTTAAAAATCAAACTCTTGACAATTTTCTCACAAGCAAAGGCATTTCGCATAATTTCTCATCACCATATACACCACAACAAAATGGTGTAGTTGAAAGAAGAAATCGATCTCTATGCGAAGCTGCCAGAACAATGTTGACATATGCAAATCTACCTCAATATCTTTGGGCAGAAGCTGTGTCCACAGCATGTTTTACTCAAAATCGATCATTCATTCATCGAAGATTTAATGTTACTCCATATGAAATAATCAATAATCGGAAACCTAATGTAAAATTTTTCCATGTTTTTGGTTGCAGGTGCTTTATCATGAATCTAAAAGATAATTTGTCCAAGTTTCAAGCTAAAGCTGATGAAGGCATCTTTTTAGGATATTCACAAAATTCAGTTGCATACAGAGTGCTCAACAAACGAACAAGAAAAATTGAAGAAACGTTCAATTTAACATTTGATGATTACTATCTTAAACAAATTGATAGTAAATTTCAGAATAAATCAATACTTGTAGATTCTCATAATCCAATTGATAATTCTGAAATCAATGATTTTGATTATGACTTGATTTTTGGGATTCCTGACAGGGCCATTAATGCAGAACGTAATGCTCCTGATAATCAAACACCAGAATCTTCAAAACATACTGATGAATCAACAATAACTTGTGAAAGCATATCAAATATTCACAAGGAACAAGAACATCCAGTTGAGGGGGAGCCTTCACAAACTCAACAAGAACATCAAGTTGAGGGGGAGCATTTACAAAATCAACAAGAATATCAAGATATAGATCATGTTGAGGGGGAGCATGATGAAACAGAGACAATTAATCTTGATAATAATGACGAATTTCATGAAGTTAATGATAATTTTCTGTTGCAGGATCTGAAAATGAAGATATGTTTGAAGATGCACCATTAGAATTTGATCCTAATTATCCACCACTTGAGAAATGGACAAGAAATCATCCAAAAGAACAGGTAATTGGAAATCTACAAGAAGGTGTGTTGACTAGAGCTCAACTTCGTGCGAAAAATGAGGTACTGAATGTGAACCAAGAACTTTGCATGTTTAATGTTTTTATTTCGAAAATAGAACCAAAAACTGTCAAGAATGCTATGGAACACTCAGATTGGGTTGTTGCTATGCAATCTGAATTGGCAGAATTTGAACGAAACAAGGTTTGGAGATTAGTTTCAAAACCCTCTGATGTTTCAATTGTTGGTTTAAAATGGATTTTTAAAAATAAAACCGACAAAGATGGCAATATTATTCGAAATAAAGCAAGATTAGTGGTAAAAGGTTATTCGCAACAAGAAGGTATTGACTATGAAGAAACATTTGCACCGGTTGCAAGACTTGAAGCAGTTCACATATTTTTAGCCTATGCAGCTCACAAAGATTTTGATGTTTATCAAATGGATGTTAAATGTGCATTCTTAAATGGAAAACTCGAAGAAACAGTGTATGTTGAACAACCACCGGGGTTTGTAAACAGTGAGTTTCCTGATCATGTTTATATCCTTGACAAAGCTGTATATGGGTTAAAACAAGCACCAAGGGCCTGGTACGCAACACTTACAAATTTCTTGAAACAATCTAAATTTAAACAAGGATCAGTTGACCCCACATTATTTCGCAAGAAAGTTGGGTGTCATCTAATGCTTGTTCAAATTTATGTTGATGATATTATTTTTGGTTCAACTGATCCAGCATTGTGAATTGAATTTGAAAATTTAATGAAAAGTCAGTTTGAAATGAGCATGATGGGAAAAATTAATAATTTTCTTGGTTTAAATATAAGGCAGAACAGAGAAGGAATCTTAATCAATCAAGAAAAATATACGAAGAACTTGCTTGAAAAGTTTGGAATGCTTAATAACACAAAGCGCAGAGTACCTATGGCAGTAGGAACAAGACTAACTCCTTCGTTAGATGCTCCTGCTGTTGATCTGACACTGTATCGTAGCATGATAGGGTCTTTATTGTACTTAACTGCAAGTAGACCTGATATTATGTTTTCGGTTTGTTGTTGTGCTAGATTTCAAGCCAATCCAAGAGAGCCTCATTTGACTGCAGTGAAAAATATTTTTCGATATCTCAAGGGTACTGTTTCTTTAGGACTATGGTATCCTGCGAAAACAGGATTCTTCATTCAAGCTTTTTCAGACTCAGATCTAGGAGGATGTACTTTGGACAGAAAAAGTACAACTGGTGGATGTCAACTTTTGGATGGAAAGTTAGTGAGTTGGCAATTAAAGAAACAAACTTGTGTGGCTATATCAACCGCTGAGGCTGAATACATATCTGCAGCTGCTTGTACTTCGCAAATTATCTGGATTCAGAGTCAACTTCGTGATTATGCAATCAACATGAAAAAGATTCATTTGTATTGTGATTCGCAAAGTGCAATTCGCATCTGTCACAATTCAGTACAACACTCAAAGACAAAACACATTGCTCTTCGATATCATTTTATTAAAGATCATGTGGAAGATGGAAATATTGAAATTCATTTTGTCAAAACAACTGAACAACTTGCTGATATTTTTACAAAACCTCTTGATGAAAAATCCTTTGTTCGAATTTTAGCAGGTTTGGGGATGATTAATGCGAATTCAATTTTGTCAACACAAGAGTAAAAGCTTTGTTCAGCTGTCAAGAGTCGAAATCATTCAGAGGTTACTGTTCATTCAGAACGCTTCGCATGACTTCGCAACCACAGTTTTTTCGCATCTGATTCCAAAATACTATGGTAAGGTTTACGCTTAATGTTTTCGTTATGAAAAATTGAAAATCCAAAAAGATTTTATTTTTTTTAAAAATTGAAAATCCAAAAAGATTTTATATTTTTTTGAAAATTTAAAAATTCAAAAAGATTTTTTTGTTCTTTAAATTTAAAAAAATTAAAAATACAAAAAGAGTTTATTTGTTTTGTTTTTACGTTTCTTGAAAAATTTCAAAATCACAAAAATATTTTTTTGTTCTTTAAACTGGGTGTTGAGAATTTGATACAGGAATACAATGCGAAGAGGTCATACATTTATGTTTCTATGGGAAGGTATTAATTTGATACAGGGAACTAGTTAGGCTGTCCCTAGAAGCATGCTACTGTATGTAGACCTCAAGCCTCAAATGATTCTATGTGTGAAAAACGAAAGCCTTGGTGAAATTTTCTCATGAACATTTCTACCCAGCAAGGCTTGTATTCGCATAAATCAACAAGAGCTACCTTACTCTTCTCATATGAGTTAAGAGTTATTTGTTTTGTCCATATCATAACAAAGGTACAATTTGATTCTTAACCAATCTTTTTAAACCAAAATGTTCTTCAAATCCAAAATTTTTTTGAAAAAGATTTGTCCTTGAGGTCTTTGATAAACCCAATCAAAACCTAGACAAATAAAAACTCTGTGTTTAAGATCTAACATCATGAGACCGTGATGGAAGTGAAACCCAAAAATCATAAATCTTTAAGGAATTGACGGGGAACTTTGTTCCAGATTTTTACGAAACCTTTGTTTCAGTATCAACAATTTCGAAACTTCAAATCATATTCAATTCGCATGCGTGGTCTTGATCAAATATTTACAACTAAGAATATTTGATACCCAACAAGATCCAAATCAAATTTTCCTTGAATATGATTTCAGTGTAAGTTTCATTCGCAAATTCTTGTCATGATAAATATTTTCACAAGCCAACTTGTCACTGACTACACCGGTCAAACAAGTCATTTCATTTACAATTTCTCACCTTATGTTAAGGCTGATATGTAATGAAATTTCAAACCAACCCAAAATAACCTTTAAAAGAAGCCCTTCGAAACTTCTTTACAAGTATTCGATTGTAATTCACGGGAAAATACACAAGCTGTTGATTATCTCTCTTGATAATTAACGAAGCAACCTTTGCCTGGGGTTTTAACTGCATTCATGTCAAATTAAATTTTTGACATCACTACATTTCAGATATTTCTTGTTTCTTATCTTATTTCATTGGCACAATGCACACACGAAATCCTTGAGGTTCTGAGTAACACCAACTCAGACTGATGATTTCACAAGACTGGCATATGACTTCGCTTTAAATCCCAAAAGTGAAAGAGCCTTGCTTCCATGCGAAGGGTTTTATCGGTCCGCATTCTATAATGGTTACTTGACAGGCTGTCTACTAAAACTGGTTGGTATTCTATCCGCTTTTCAAGGCGATGTGACAGTTACTTTTTACTGCATCATGATCTTTTACAGCAATGATCCGAGATTCAAGGTGCCACATCGGATTACATTAAATGCATCCCGCTTTAATTTAAAATCAAAGTTTGAGTAACCTATAAAAGGGGCATGAAGAACACTGTATACGGTTACGCAAACAAGAATACTCACAAACCCTCAAAGCATTCATCTTGATTCTTGACTTCAAATCTCTTTCAAACCCTACAATGGCCGTCACAAACTCAAACACTGATGAGGTCCTTTCTCAATCCCTCATGAAGATTCAAAGCACAAACTATTAGGTTGATCCCAAGGTATCCGCTTACCCAGAAGAATTGAAGATGCTCATTGTGGCTTTGAAACGATCACCGTTGTCAACTGCCATGTTCCGATCCTTCCCAGTTCCAATGATCTGGTTATCTCATGCTGCATCCACGGCTTCCTACAATCACACGGCGGATGTGATTACATTCAACCTAGTCAATAACAAGAGGGTGAAACTGTCCAAGAACTTGTTCGCGGAGTTCTTGGAGATTCCCAACAACCCACCTTTTGTGAAACCGGTCAACTCTCAGATTATCCACATGTTTAACGAGATGGGTCATCAACCGGAGTTGGAGAAGATCAGTGATTTCCGGAAGTCGGGATTACCATGTATTTGGAATTTTCCTCAGATGTCTTACAGGAAGATCTGTTGGTCTAGACAGAGGAAGAGTCGAAGTGTATGCCATGGTAATGGGTATATACTATGACATCAATGTAGATTACGCAACTCAATTGTGGAAGGAATTCGTCAAAAGTCTTGAAAACACGAATTCGGAGAAGGGGATATCATGTTCTAGGTACTGGAGTCTGATCTTGGAGAAAGTGTACGAAAAAGAAGGAATTACGGCTGAAGCAGATGTTGCAGTGGCTGAGTTTTCACTTTACCAATTTCCAAAAGTGGTAGAAGATGATGAGGCCATATTCACCAGGGTAGCTCGCATTCCGGATGCGATGCTTCGCAAAGTGTCTCCAACTCACAAAGTGTTGGTGAGGTATTTGCGAACCATTGACACGACTGATCAGTCGGGTGTCTTACCGGATGTTGCTTCTCCATCCAAGAAGAAGAAGGGGAGTAAGAAATCTGCGAAGGGCTCACCTTCACAAACTGTTCAAAAAGAAGATGTGCAGAAAGATGTTTTACCCTCCAAATCTGGAGTGTTAAAACAAATTCGCAAGGCGGAAGTGAGTAGTAAGGGAGTTACTATTCGCAGCATTCCTGCACCAGTTTCTCCTGGGCAGAAAAGACAAAGGGTGGAAGATGTTGCGAAGAATATGAAATGCACACTAGGAAAGAAGAGGAAGATGGTGATTCACAATGAATCATCAGATGACGAAGTTGTCCCTGAAACTCCACCTATTTCTCAACCTTCACAAATTTCACCACCTATTTCTCAACCTTCGCAAAGTTCACCAATTATTTCTCAAACTCAACTACTCGAAATAGATCATACCAAATCAATTACTGAGGAGGTACCTATTTCGGATATGGTTGTCAACGTATCTGATACGGGGGCACCTATCCCGAGTGTTGCATCCACACTACCCATCACCACTACTTCATCCATATTTGACCATGCCCTTCAGAACCCATTCACCACACTTTCCGCATCCCATTCACCTGAAACTCCTATACCTTCGCAACAAATGTCAGATCCAGAAGTCGAAGGAGGTGCTTTTGGTGGTGTCCTTGATGACATTTCCTTTGATTCTGATGAAGAAGAAATTCCTGATCATATGCTGATGACAGGAAAACAGTTCAAAATCCTTAATCAAAAATTGAAGACCATTATTCAATCACAAGCTAATTCAGGGAGAATGTCTTCGATTTCAGCAATGGAGGTGGATATAATGATTAAAGGGGCTGAGAAACGCATTTTGGAGAAAGTTGATCAGTCTGACAAGAATAACGAACTCCGAGTACACGCTCAAGAGAATAATTTCACGACGACCCTTAAAGATCTTAAAGCTGCAAATAAAGAAAGACATCTTCTTTTTATTCAAGATGTAAAGAAAGTTCGTGAAGACGTCAATTTCAAAATTCAAGAGTTGAAGTCTGACATTGAGAAGGAACTGCAAGCAGTAAACACTCGACAGGAAGATCTTCACAAGCAGGTTGTGGAAATTTTGTCGCAAATCCACAAACTAAACAACACTCCTGTTGATGCTGATCAAAACGCTGCTACCATGGAGAAGTTTGATATCCTGATCAAATTGGTCACGGAGCTCAAATCCGCAGTTTCGCAGTCTTCTACTTCGCAAATCATTACTCCAGAATTTTTGTCTCTAAAGATTAACACTTTAGAACAAGCTATTCAGAAGGCTCTAGCTCCGATATCGAACTTTAATTCTTTACTTCCGAAGGGTGCTCCACCTGTTTTCATAGGGGTGCAAGGGGGAGAGAAGAGTCGAAGTAAAGAAGTCGATGCGAAAACAGTGGGGAAGGTCATTTCAACTCAACTGGTTGCAACTATTCCAATTCCTACCAAACCGATTTCTTCAACAACAATTACTACAAAAACAATTTCTAAAGGAATTGTTATTGGAGGAAACGAAGGAGGTTCGAGTTCTCAACCTCGGAAGGATGTATCAGGGAAGGGAAAGGGCATCCTTTATGAAAAATCGAAAGAGGAGTTAAAAGTTGATGCCGAAGCTGAACTAGAAAGGATGAGACAGGTCCAAAGCATAATGCGACAACGTGCAAGTGATCCTCCCTCAATGAACAAAGGAGATCCTGCGAAACTTTACTCTTACGAAACGATAGAGTCTAAAGTAGTAGGAAGGGAGATGTACGAGTTCGAGAAAAAGCCAAAACGAAGTTATGACATTGCGAACTCAGATCACTGTCAGCTGGACTTCCCTATAAATGAAATGTTGTTCATCACTGCACAATACAAGATCAGTGAGAAATTTGATAATCCAGATGACTACACTCATATGAAAATCAGATTTCATGCTGTTCTTGCGAAGAATCCTGATGAAGTCTGGTCCCTGATGAAGATCAAGAAGGTGCTTACGATAAAGAAAGATGTTTTGTTCGAAGACATGCTTCAGAACTTTCGATATTTTGTCCTCAGGGCAGACAACAAACAATATGACTTCACTGTTGCTGACTTCCCACTGATGAACTGCAATGATCTTATTCAAGTAGCTTTGATTGTGAAGCACATGGAAGAGAACAAGCTTAAAGGCTCAGAGACTGATGTTTTCAAAGTCGGGTTTGCACATGTAAAGACTTTCATCGACAACTACTTCGATTGTCTAGCACTGACTGATGAGGAGTTGGCGAATGTGTTTGGAAGAGAAGTGAAGGTTCCATGGGAAGACACTTTGACACAATCAGCATTGTCGAAGTATGTAGTGGGTAAGATTTGCCTTAAACCTTTTGGCATGGTGTTTTCGGGAAGAGACACTAAGGGCAAACCAAAGAAGTTCTTGTTCAAAGCTTCAGAAATCGAAAGATATAATTCTTCGTAATATACGCACTTCATTGTACGTATGAATAATTGCAAGAAAAACACAGAAGGTGACAAGAAGGACTTGAAGAAGGTGATCTCCTAGTATGGAGAAGTGCGAAGAACGGTTCACTCTGCAATTCAAATGCTTTTAGGTTGAATTGTATCGACTGTTTACAAAGGGGGAGAATGTAGATGTTAAGTTGTAAAAGTCGAATAGTGTCTTGTAATGATTCGCATTTTATATGTATTTTACTAAGTCAATGTTAAATGCGAAGTACTGCATGCGAAGTTTCAATGTATTAGACTTAGTGTACTTTTTGTAAGTTCCCTATAAATAGGGACGTAGGCTGAAAGTAGATGTAATGATCGAAACACAAAAACTCTCTTTAGCCTATTCTGTAATCAGTCTTAATGAAATGAGATCTGATTAATATTTACTTCGTGTGTTCTTTATATTTCTTCATTCAAATCTATTGTTTTACATCTTAATACTCGATAACAATTCTCATCACTAACGACCCTCCACCGGTCAAGGAAGCGGTGGGTGAAAGTGGACACCCATTAAACTGCCATTTTATAGGCAGTATCCTTATACCCCCCTTATAGACCGGCTTCGTGAATGAGGCCTACTAACGGTAAGACTGACTTTACTCTTATACATATATATATATATATATATATATATATATATATATATATATATATATATATATATATATATATATTATTAACTTATAATATTATAAAGTTTAAGGGTTGAATTTTAACTTTAAAATCCTAAGGGCTAACTTGGAATTTAAGTATTCATAAGTGAAAACTTTTCAAATTCCAAAACTTGAGGGCATGTTTTGAAACTATTCAAAACTAATCAATTTCCATAATGTATGTGTTTAAAGTAGTTTTAATCCAAAAAATCTTCAAGTTCCATAACTTGAGGACAAGTTATGGAAGACTTTAAACTAATAAAAGAATGTAACTTTTCTTTATTTTGTAACTTATGGAATTAATTAAGGTTACACATTTTATTACCTAATGAAGTGACTCTTGAACCTCCATAACTTGAGGACAAGTTATGGAGTCATAAAACCATTTAATGAGAACAAGACTCTTCATTTTGTAACCTTTGCCATGTTTTTATGAGTTTTAAGAAACTTAAATGTGACTTTTCACATAACTTGGGGACAAGTTACAAAAACACATTTTAGAATCAACTCTTAGATTAATTTGGATTGAAAACAACAATTTCACATAACTTTCTATTAATCTAAGCAACTCATAAGAACAAGATAATTCATATCAAACTTTTTCATGTAATTAGTCTAAACCTTAAACTAATACAAAACATGAATCTATTGACAATTATCTTTGAAATTAGATTAGCATGAACATTACCACATAAAAAACAAGTTTATAAGTCCAAAAACATCTTAGGGTAATGTTCCTAGTCCAATTCCAGCCAAAACAATCGAATATATGCTGTCTGGGGGTTCAACTCGTCGAGTGCACGAACCAACTAGGCGAGTTGGATGCTTTTTGCCTTGGACCCGGCGAGTCTGCTGTGCAGACAACACCAAAATTCAATTTTAAGCCAATTTTGCAAGTATAACAAGAAAACAAGCCTAGGCTCTGATACCACTATTGGGTTTTGAGCATACTAACACTCCTAAGTGTACATGCAACCCTAAATACCTTGGATCTATGTTTTCTCTATTATACATGCGAATATGAACTTTCCAAGGCATTCATCCTAACTAGCAAAATAACATTGATTCATATGGATATCTCAAGTTAGAATTACATACCTCTTTGATGTAGAATGTCTTCATGAAGCTTGAGTGCCTAGTGCCCCAAGTGTTACACCTCAAATGGTTCACACAACACCAAATGCACATGGAATGACTTGAGAGAAAATGGAATACTTCTTAAAATCGGTTTAGCCCTTATTTCTCACACGTAGTGGCCGATTTTCTCCAAGAATAAGATCATTATATAGTTAGGGTTACACCATGTAAACCCTAATTGTCATGGCCTTTCATTTCCATGATCCATGGGTACAAATACACCATGAAGCATCCATGGAGCATCTTATGGGTTTTAGCCCAACTTGACAATCCATGGAGCATTAGCCCACTATATAAGTATGGATGATTTACACAATCAACCCATATATTTAATTAGTCTTCTTTTGATCACTTAATTAATTCTAGATTAATTCTTGATCAATACTAATTAAATAATCTTATTAATAAATTAGAACTTATAATTTATTAACGAAACTTAAGTGTTATTTCTCTCATTATAGTCTATCCAAATGCATGATGACATGCAACCCAAATAGACCATGCCGGGTCGGGTCAAGTCTTACCGATGATAGTTATGGACTTAGACATTAATCCAACAGGGTGATGAGAATCTTTCCTTATTTGGTAAAATTTAACACTACCACAAACGAAAGAATCAAATTCATATTGCTAACATAGAAACACACAAACATTAATTTTCTCAAATGCCATTGTAAGGAGATATAACAAAATAAAACAAAATTTTATTATTAAATGCGGAAAAACTTTTCCTTACAATGCAATTACGAATGAAAACTATGTTATTACAAATTTCTAAGCAATCTATCATAACTCTTAAGCAGCAGCTCAAAAGTCCGATCATCAAACCATATGATTGAAATCCATCTTCGCGATTAGATTCAACATACTCTTCCTTTAAGCTTCCTTCCTTTTGCATGATTCTACAAAACATCAAAATGCAACCTTGTCACATCATGTATTAGGAATCAACAATTAGGAACTTAATAGAAACATATAGTAGACTTACCTGAAGCAGAGTCAAAGCTTTTTGATTCTACATTCTCTCAGATCTTTCAGGTAGTAGGGCAGCTTCGCTTCCAATGTCCCTTCAAATGAAAGTAGAAACAAATGGCTTTTTTTGCATTGGCACATGAGACAATCACAGACTTAGACTTTCTCTTTACCATTTGGTCAACCGGGTTGACTTTGGCCGATCCCTTTCCATTGCGAAGAGAAATCTTTTCTGGACTTCGAATGTTACCATTGCCAATGTCCATGGATGTTTGAGAAGTAGATCTTCCAATTAAATTTGCTTTTCTAGAGCGCCAAATCGTTGCTGATTCAGCAGCAACAAACATATAGGTAAAAACAATAAGGGTCATGTTGTGGTCTATCACATAGTAGTCCTTAATGAACTCACTATATGACTTGGGAAACGACTGAAGAACCGAGTCAATAGCCAACTTCCTTGGGAACACGACACCCAACATTCTCAACCTGTCAATGTGTGACTTCATATCCAAGACATGTGTACACACTAATGCATCTTGGTGTTTACTTGCCAATAGGGCTTGAGTGACCTTGAATTTTTCAAGTCTTTGAACTTGTGGGTTAGGGAGAATAATTGGAGGAAGTGGAAGAAGTGAAGTATGATTTCCATTTCCACTAATGCACGACCAAGGGATTAATCTTTCACCTTGATCGTCACGTGGGATATCATCTTCAAGAGGAAAGCTTGTTACAAAAGATTTGGGAAGACCATAGTTGTCGGAACTAGAGATCTACAATGGGAGAAATTCAAGTTAGTGATTTAAGTCCTTAATATAACACCCAAATGAAATATTAAGGCTAGGACCCAACACAATATTTTAAAATTCGGAAGAGGAATGTCGTAATCTGAATGTAGAATATTTGAAGGTAGGTAAATGATGATTTATCAATTTCCACCATGAAAAACGAAATTGATCATTAGGTTTTAAATGGATTGAAATTCCTAGATCCTTTGAGATTCATTGAACTTTTCAATGGCATGTTTAAATCTCGATTGTGCCCTTCAAGTTCGTGACTGGGATGCCGAGGATCACAAACAAGGTATGAATAACCATGCAAATTAGCTTGGTACACCCAATGTTATAACCACCTAATCAATGTGTCGGTTCACCACACATGCTCCATTGATCTATGATTAACATCAAGTTACCCTTTGCCACACACTGTCAGTCCCATATTAGTGTGTTGGTTAACCACACACGCTCCACTAACGACATAACAAGGTGCAAAGTGCAATTTCATGGAATAACACCATTTTCACATTTTCCTAAAGTAACTAAGATTGGGAATTTAATAAAAGTTTAGTTACTTTATAATTATCATTATACTTATAATGAGAATTAATGTCCTATCCTACCCATTTGGCTAACGACCCTCCACCAGTCAAAGAAGCAGTGGGTGAGTGTGGACGCCCATTAAACTGCCATTTTATAGGCAGTAACCTTATACCCCCTTATAGACCGACTTCGTGAATGAGGCCTACTAACGGTAACACTACTTGTCTTATATATATATATATATATATATATATATATATATATATATATATATATATATATATATATATATATATATATATATATATATATATATAGGATATAGATCCGGTAAGAAATTTTTTTTGGTAGGAAGGTAAGAAGTTTTTTTTCTACATATTTTTTTGACGAACAAAAGAAATGAATCACTAGATGATTCATTTGTAAGATGATTCACAAGAAAAAATTCCCAAAAAAACATTTTTATGATTCATTTTTAAGTAAATTAGGAAAAATTCACTTTTGTGACAATTTTAGTGAATAACAACAAAATCATTGTATAAATGAATCATCGAGATGTTTTTTTGAGAAAATTTTCTTGTGAATCATCTTACAAATGAATCATCTAATGATTCATTTTGTTTGTTCGCGAAAAAAATATGTAGAAAAAAAACTTCTTACCTTCCTACCAAAAATTTCCTCCTTATTTGATCTTGACTCTATATATATATATATATATATATATATATATATATATATATATATATATATATATATAATTATTAAACTTATATAAAGTATAAGGGTAGAATTTTAACTTTTAAAACTCTATGGTTTGGAACTAAAGTATTCAAAAGTGAGACATTACAAATTCCAAAACTTGAGGGCAAGTTTTGAAACTTGTCAAAACTTTTCATTTCTGTAACTTATGAGTTTAATGAGGTTTTCATGGAAAAACTTTTCAAGTTCCATAACTTGAGGACAAGTTATGGAAGACCTTAAAACCATTTAAGATGACTTTTAAAATGAGACTCTTGAAATTCCATAACTTAAGGACAAGTTATGGAGTTCATAAAAAACATTTATGAAAAACTTTTCATTTTCCATAACTTGAGGACAAGTTATGGAATTCATAAAAGGCATTTAGATCAAAATTTTCAATTAACACAATAATCAAATAATTTTTCTATGATAAAGATTAAACTCATAAGTCAAGATAATTCACATCAACTATTTACAAGAAATTAGTCTATCATATAAACTAATACAAATCTTGAAACTATGACAATTATCTTTTAATTGGACAAGCATGATCATTACCTTATGAAAAAACACATTTCAAGGTTCAAAAAACAGTTTGGGGTAATGATCCTAATCTAATTTCTTGCCAAAATCCGAAAACTAGCCCGCTAAAGCACCAACTCGGCGAATACATGAACCGGACTCGTCGACTTGGCCGTTTTATAAGGGGACTCGGCCAGTCACCCAGTGGACTCGACGAGTTCAATGGGCAGAAGGCAGCAAATTCGATTTTTTCACATTGAAAACCAATAAAACATCAAGTATAATGGAAAACAATCCTAGACCCTGATACCACTGATGAGTTTTAGTATACTACAACATCCTATGGTGCACATACAACCCTAAATTTTTTGGATCTATGTTTTCTCTAACTATATATGAAATATTTTTCCAAAGCATTAAGCCTACAACTAGCATGGAAATGACATAATCAACATAAAAAAGAGTTATATAATTACCTCTTTGTTGTAGCTTGTAGAACTTCTTGAGTTTGGCCTTTAAGAACTTAGTGCCCCATGTGTTGAACCTCAAATGGAATCACAACACACCTTTGGACAAAGGATGACTTTTGAGAAATATTCTTGCAACCAAAATCGGCTCATGGAACTCCAATGATCACTTGTGTGTCATTTTGGATTCTAAGGGGCTTCTTATATAGTGTTGCTAGGATTAGAGTTACATCCACATAAACCCTAATGTGAATGGCTTTTCATCTTACTTAGGATCCATGGGTTAAAACCTCCATGGACTATCCATGGACTACCATATTGGTTTAGCCCATCCTAAATAACCATAAGCCCATACCATAAGAATGATTGGTTTACCAAATCAATCCTCTTACATTTAATTAGTCTCTTTTGATCACTAAATTAACTATAAATTAATTATTGATCAATACTAATTAAATTTTATGATTTCATGTTAATATATTAGAACTTATAATATATTAACAAATTATAAATAACCTCTTCTCAAAAGTCCATCCTATCAAATTGTCCTTGTGATATGCAACCCAAATGCACCATGCTACTCTCGGGTTAAGTACATACCAATCATAGTTATGGGCTTAGATACCTAATCCAACATTAGAGACACTGAGAATGGAAAGGCTTTATGCTAAGTTCTCAACGTGTGATTTCTGGTTGGGGGAGGTATAGTTCTTGAGGCACATCATCAATCAGGAGGGTATTTCGGTGGATCCAGCCAAGGTTGAGGCAGTGATGCGGTGGGAAGTACCAAAGAACACATCTGAGATTCATAACTTCTTGGGTATAGCAGGGTACTATCGGAGATTCATCAAGGATTGCTCCAAGATTGTGGTGCCCTTGACTCATTTGACCAAGAAGAATGTGACATTTCGATGGGGCCCAGATCGACAGTTGGCTTTCGAGACCTAGAGATAGAGGTTATACGGGGCTCTGATTCTAGTACTACCTAAGGGGCTGGATGATTTGATAGCGTACTGTGATGCTTCGATCTTAGGGTTAGGCGTTGTACTAATGCAGAGAGGGCATGTGATCGCACACACTTCAAGGCAGTTGAAGCCTCACAAGGCGAACTACCCCACTCACGACCTGGAATTAGGGGCGGTGGTGTTTGCCCTCAAGATTTGGGAACACTGTTTATATGGATTTCGGTACACCATCTTCACTGACCACAATAGTTTGAAGTATTTTATGGATCAGCATAACATAAACATGCGACAGAGGAGGTGATTGGATGTACTGAAAGATTATGATTGCGAGATCTTGTATCATCCAGGGAAGGCCAACATGGTGGCCGATGCCTTGAGCCGCAAGTCGGCGGGTTCTCCGATCAGGAACGTTTGCTTGAGGATGATAGTTGTCTCCTCACTGCTAGATATGATCATGAAGGTTCAAGTGGAGGGTTTGAAGAAAGAGAACTAGAAGATAGAGCAAATTCGGGGGCAATTTCCCTTGTTTGTTCGGGATAGTCGAGGTCTTTTCACACAGTGTGACCGGGTGTGGGTACCGGTAACCGGGGTGTGAAACAGAAGATTTTGGAGGAGGCACATAAATCCAAGTTCTCTATTCACCCAAGGGTTACAAAGATGTATAGATACTCAAGACTAAGTTACTGGTGGCCCTGCATGAAGCGGGAGATCGCTTGGTTTGTGGAGAAGTGCTTGACCTGCAAGAAGGTCAAGGCCGAACATCAGCGGCCGCATGGAAAGGTTCAACCGCTACCCATTCTTGTGTGGAAGTGGGAAGAGATCTCCATGGACTTCATCAAGAAGTTACCAAGGACAGCGAAGGGTGTGGATGCCGTATGGGTGATTGTGGATAGGTTGACGAAAAGTGCCCACTTTATTTCGATTTTCGAGAGCATCTCAGCTGAGAAATTAGCGGATATTTATATGCAAGAAGTGGTGGTTAGGCACCGGGTGCCAGTGTCAGTAGTCTCTAACAGGGATGTTCGATTTACATCTTGATTCTGGAAGAAGTTCCACGAGGAACTAGGCACTCAGTTACATTTTAGCATGGTGTACCACTTCCAGATAGATGGCCAGAGTGAGAGGATGATCCAGACACTTGAGGACATGCTTCAGGCATGCGTGTTGGATTTTGGAGAGAGTTGGGATATATACCACCCACTGTTAGAGTTTTCATATAACAATATTTATCATGCTAGTATCGATCGACCCACGTTTGAGATGTTATATGGTCGGAGGTGTAGGACCCCTGTTTGTTGGGGTGAGGTTTGATACCGAGTCATAGGGAGCACCGAGGTGGTGCTCAAGACTACTGAGTTGATTCAACAGGTGCGTGAAAGGCTACGAGTCGCGCAAAGTCGTCAAAAAAGCTATGCGGACTGGCGCCGATCGGATCTTTAGTTCCAGGTGGGAGACTTCGTCTTGCTAAAAGTATCACCATGGAAGGGTGTTATTGATTCCGGAAGAGGGCAAGTTCGGGCCCCGGTATATTGGCCCGTTCAGGATTTCAGTCTGGGTGAGCAAGGTGGCTTACCGTTTGGATCTGCCAGACGAGCTTAGTCAAATTCACAACACCTTCCATGTGTCTCAGCTTCGGAAGTGTGTCACAGACGAGGCTACAATTATATCTTTGGATAACATTTAGGTGGATGAGATTCTGAACTACATTGAGCGGCCCGTGGCGGTTATGGATAGGAGAAGTCAAGGTCCTTCACAATAAATAGGTAAAGCTAGTGAAGGTGTAATGGTAACACCAGAGGGGCTCTGAATGGACGTGGGAGCCGGAGGATGAAATGCGAGAGAACTACTTGGATTTGTTCGAATTAGCAGACTTCGAGGACGAAGTCTAGCTCAAGGGGGGTAGTTTTGTAACGCTCGTTTCAGGTATACATTTCTTTTCAGAATTTTTGGGTTTTATACTGGAACTCGACGAGTTGGGGAGCTCTAACTCGTCGAGTAGAGGTCATTGTGGGATGCAGGATTGAGGACCTACTCGACGAGTTGGAAGGCCCAACTTGACGAGTAGGCATTGTAAAGGAAAACCCTAAATTTTAGGGTTTGCACCCTATATGATCTCCTTAAAACCTTGAGGCTGACCTTCCATAAGCCTCCAAACCCTAAGAACGTTAGTGCTAAATCATAATCTCCATTTTCTCTCATATTGTAAGCTAGAGTGACTTTTAGAGCTTGAGAAGAAGAAGATAGTGAGAAGAAGGAGAAGATACAGCAAACAAAGCCCTCACTATTGAGCTTGACCATCTTGTGGACTATTGTAAGCACTTAAGACACGATTTTTATTTTAGACTACGACTTGATCTTGAGTTTACTCTTCATTTCCTATCATTTTTGTTGATTGCATGCATGGGGTTCATAAAGTTTGCAACTTTATGAATCTCCAGGGCAAAATGGTCCCATATTGGGCTGGATCTAGCTTTTGGTCAAGCATGTATGCCATGCATGGAATTTAGGGTATGTTTCCCCTTTTTGACTATTTTGACTCCAAGAAATGCATTGGACATGCATGTCCATAAAGTCTCCAACTTTGGAACGTTTTGAGGATTAGAACCTCTTCTGGAGAAGGATTCCAGATCCCTAGAGTCTTGAGCCACATGGGTAAGCTTTCGAGCTTCCCAACCTTTTACTAAGGGCTTTAGAGCATTTGGAGTTGTTCTCGAGGATAAAGTTCGAAACTTTATCCTTCTAGACACCTTTAGATTTCAGATCTAAGGCCTAGAGTCCCTGCAATTGATGTTTAATCCGAATAAGCAAACAGGGGGAAAAAGAGTTGCCCTAACAACTCGACGAGTTGGATCGGGTTTCCCCGTCTTCTGGATATTGAGTGAACTCGCCGAGTTAATGAGACAACTTGACGAGTTGGCTACGGTTGGTCCTGGTTTTCTGGACTCTAAAGGAACTCGACGAGTTGCTAGATACACTCGACTAGTTAGGGTCAACATGGACTGTTGACTTGGACTTTGATCAGGGTTGACCAAGTTTGATCTTAAGGGTATTTTTTGTGTTTCAGGATTTTAACAAGGCTAGTCAAATGATGATTGTAGGCAGCTGAGTTGGAGTTGCGCATTGGGACTTATCGTATCTTATCTTATCAATTCAACATTTTCGAGAGGTGAGTCTCCTCACCATACCAATGGGTCTAAGGCACCAAGGCCAGCTCATTTTGTGATATGTGGTACACTAGTTGATGTAGTGATATGTGGTATGTTAGCTGGTTACATACTAAGTGTTATGCTAGTTATATATGTGATACTTGCATCTAAAACCATGGGGGAGCCCATGACGCTTAAATGTAAGACTATGTGGGGGAGCCCATAGCTTTTCAGGTAAAGACCATAGGGGGAGCCCATGAGACTTGGATGTAAGACCATGTGGGGGAGCCCATGACTTTCCAGCTAAAGACCATGGGGGAGCCCATGACATCCTGGAGTAAGACCCTGGGAGGAGCCCATGACATCCTTATATGTTTGTACGCATGACTTATGTGGTTTATGTAGCTTTTATAGCTAATATGAATTATGTGGTTATGTGAATTGTGTGGGATATGCTTTGGGGAACTCACTAAGCATTAACTTACAGTTTGTTAGTTTGTTTCAGGTACTTCTGAGCCTAAGGGCAAGAGAAGGCTTGATGGCGTGGCATGCACTCTCTCAGACGTTTTTATGGGATACTCTGATATTTGAAATAAAATTATTGATGTTGTAAATTTGAAAACAATTGTTCTTGAGATTTTGTGGTTTATTGGAAAGGTTTTGATTATTTAAAAATGAAAATTTTCTTTTGAAAATTGGATCGTTACACCCCCTCCCTGCTTGTGAAAAATGGTTGATTACCAATATGAAGATTCAAAGGTTCCTTTTGGGTAGTTATAATGAATAAAAAACTACAGAAGTAACCATAAATAAAATTTAAATTGTTATATATTATACATGTTAGCATGTTGGATGCATGGCCCGATGACATGGCAACAATGAGAAAATTAGTCATATATGGATAAAAAAATGTAAAATATTTGTTTTTTCTACAATATATCCTTCAATTAATTGTTTATATGAATCATCCAGCCAGTCTGTTTTGATCCATCAAACCTTTGTGCTTTACTAGTCTTAAAAGGACAATATTTAAAGAAAGGTCTTTGTTGCATTGATATGGCCTTTTCCAAAATTTAATGAAAATGTCAATTTGGTGAGCTGGGAATCCTTTTACACGGTGTTATATAGAATTTATGTTAGGCACGATGTTTGAAAATGGCTTTTTATATAGTCGTTGCTTAGTGTATAGATAAGTTCCAAATTATTATACATACCGTTGAAAAAAATCTTAATGATATGTGGCCAGCTGGCCAAATAAATACAATATTAATTATTTGTGCATTGTATATTTGCACATTGCGATTTACAACTATTTTGATGTTTGGAACAATATAGGAGGTACCCATGTGGTGACAAAGTCTTATAAAATAATCGTTTATGCCTATTTAAATTGCGTTCACTCTCAGTTACACACATCTCTATCTCTAAATCATCATAGAGAACAAAAAATGGCAAAATGTTGTGTTCTTTTCGTGGCAACAATGTGCCTTGCTAGTCTCTTAGTAGCATCTGCAGATTGGAATATTTTGAATCAAAAAACCAAATCCGGTCTCAAAATCTCTCTAAGAAACTACTGCGAGAGTTGGAGAATAAATGTTGAGTTAAACAACATTCGTGAATTTTCAGTAGTTCCATCTGAGTGTACAGATTACATTGGAAAGTACATGAGTGAGGCTCAGTTCAAGGCCGACTCTGAGGCTACGATAGAAGAATGCACACTCTACCTCAACACCCATTGTGAAATAAAGAAAGATGGCAAGGATGCTTGGATATTTGACATTGATGACACTCTTTTGTCAACTGTACCTTTCTACAAGAAACATGGAAACGGGTAAGTGTTAAATCTTGTTACTATTAACAAATCTTGCAACTTTGCATACAATTATGATTTCTTTTTTAATATATTAGGGGGGAGAAGTTGAATGCGACGGATCTTGAAGGATGGATGGCTCAAGGCAAGGCTACCGCGATTGATTATAGTCTGAACTTTTTTAATGATATTAAGAGAAGAGGAATGCAAATCATTTTGATTTCTTCAAGGAAAGAGTATCTTAGAGATGCTACTATTGACAACCTTGTTGATGCTGGTTTCCATGGTTGGAAGAGTCTTTACCTAAGGTATGCAATGGGTTCTTTTCCTTCTTCTTTTGCAATATGGAAGTTTCAACTCCAATATGTATGGGGACATTGGTCGTGGCTTTTATACCAACCATCTGGTGTGGACCTCTATAGGAACAATGAGTCCTTTCTCCCCTACAGGAAGGGGTAGAACAATTAATTTGCTTCTAGGATGATATACTTTGCTTAGAAGTTGTGTGGAAGAAAATAACATGTTTTTGAAAAGAGGCTCACTTTTATATTTTGTTTTATTGAATTAGGGGTGCAGAAGACGAATGTATGAAGGTTGAGGAATTCAAGGGCGGTGTAAGGAAAGAGTTGGTGAAAAATGGTTACCGTATATGGGGGATATTGGGAGACCAGTGGAGCAGTATCAAAGGAGTAGAAACCGGTAGAAGGCCCTTCAAGCTCCCCAATTCTCTTTACTATGTTTCTTGAAATCAAATCAAATGCCTCCTGCAACATGCAATTTTCAGTTTCATTTTCTCACATCTTACCATTTTCAAAAGTGAAATAGTATCGTACGTCTTCATTCCAAAATGGGTCTTGTTTGTATTGTCATGTAAACTAAGCTAAATGCATTTTTTTTGTTTTTGTTTTTTTTTTTTTTTTGTGTGGATCTCCATTTATTTTTTTAACCAAACCTCTTTGTGAGATTTTGAGCGAAAATGTCTTTATTAGACGTGATAAAATGGAAGGCCGGATAACGGGTTAAATCTCGGGTACCAGTTGGATTGACTGGAACCACTTTTATCTAGTGTTATTTTGTCTCTAATGAATTATTAAAATAACGTGTACCTTAATCCATCTTTCATATAGAGGAAAGGTCATCCTTTTTTTTTGCTAGCCTCTCAAGTAGAGAAAATAAAACAATATAAAATTACAGAAGAAATGATAATTGTTGTCTTTTGTTTTAGATCAAAGAATCTTTTGACTTTCTATTTCTAGACTTGTAATATGGTTTCTTGGTTTGGTGTCATTTACAATCTTATGTGCCAAGGATGGAAAAAGGAATAAAGAATCCCTCTCTTATAAGACCATGACAATCATAGTTAAAATCCATTCGAGTATTTGTTGATCTCAATTGTTTATAAAAATATGGCGGCTTATATGCAAGCTCAAATGTTGATCTCAAATTCTAGAATATGATGATCTCAAATGCTTATCTGCTAGCACAAAAACACAGATTTCCAAGAACATCATGTTCATTACCTGTGTTAATGTAAAAGTTAACAATCGAAAGCAGTAATGATAAACCATGATTATGCTTGGATACATTCTTATTACATTATGGAATTAAGTGCAAGAAATAGCACCATATAACTACAAGATTGTACTTTAATATATTTAGTTTTTGCAAATTATAGTAATATAATCTATAATTTCAAAAAATTAGAAAAAGAAATTGTCCAAGATTTCAGGGGTTATTTTCGTCATTTTCCCCAATAAACCTTGATATCCGTGAGCTTTATAACCAACTCTGGTATGTTAATGTGATTCAATGCTTCCCTATAACTTTCATAGTTTGTAAAAAAATATTACCATCAGTAAAATACGCATTATTCAACATTATAATTGTATATTTGTATAGGATACTACAAGAAAACATTTTATGACAGACAAAAAGGCCTATCATAAAATTTATGTGATATATCATAAAATATCAAGGCTTTACGACAGACAAAATGTATGTCGTAATTTATGTCGTATTTTAAAGACTAAATTAAAATGATTTTTCTCCGTTAATACTATAAGGAAAAGTTAGTAATAGCAAACAATAATATAATTATGCTATGTCGACAAGTACATGAGCACTATATAGTATGAAAAATAATTGAAGCATGTTTAAAGGATCTGAGTTAAATATTAAAACAAATAAACCCTAGGTCAGTGAAAAAAAAAACTAATGACAAAGCAGGGGAAAAAACCCGAATAGTCGAACCAATTTGAAAAAGCTACATTTTGTTGTGAGAAAAAAAACAAAAAACGAGTGTTAGGAAAAAAAATCATATTTTTATGGAAACTCTAAAAAAAATTGAAAAATGATTTGTCAAACCGGTAGGTTAGCATTATTTTTGTTTGCAAACCTACAAATAATAGTTATTATATATTAAAAAACAATGCATGGTAGAAATATATATATATATATATATATATATATATATATATATATATATATATATATATATATATATATATATATAAAGGAAAATTATGTATGATAATAACTAGAAAAACACCAAAATTTTAAATGAATTAAGTGTTTGGATGGTTTGTAAAAATAAAGAGTTGAAGGACCATTTCTACAGCTTGAATGATTTGTAAATAGCAAAGAATAATATATGAGCTATTTCTGTAGATTCTAATTTCAATAAAATGAGGCCTAAGGTAAATGAGGCCTAAGGTTTTTAAAGTATTACCTCCTAAGAGCATTAATTTTTGTTAATTAAAAAAAGAACATATAAAAATAATCGAACATAGGTTTCTCCATTACAAACCATCCTAGAAACCAATCGATCTAGTGAAATTTTGGATAACTCATTAACAAAGATCATATATGTATACGTATATCAAACATAATTAGTATCGTCCATTGTAACTTGTAAGAGGTTTCTGGGGCTTCTTATTTCCATGTTATATGATTATACGATTAGAGTTAGTATACCCTCAAAGCCCGTACGATCATTCAAAATCATCAACATCATGAAAAATCAAAGCAAGCATCGATCAACTAGGGTTGCTCCGCTCAAGAAATCAACTTGCCGCCTCACCATTTTCGTCCTCGTTTCACCACTTGTCGACTTTCCACTTCCTTATCGGTCACGCCATTGTCATTTCTGTCACCGATTCGCGATATGATTCTTCGTCATTGCCATTTCTGACATCGGTCACTCAGTTCTATTATATATTGAGAAGTAACATCTCGAACCTTTCCACTTTAACACTAAAAGCTCAGAATAAACCGTAGTTTCAGAATAATATCATTGAATTATATGCTTATTATTTTTGATTTATGAATAATAGCTTCTGAGATGAATGCTTATTATTATTACAATAGTTTTTTATTTTACTTAGTTTCTTTGTAGTTTCGACTTCATATAAGGATATACCCTAATTAGAAACATAAATTCTATGTGCAAATAATGATAACAGTGATACTTTGTAGGTTTGACTCTTACTGGAGCATCACATTGGATTGGAACAAAGTTTTTTATCATAAAAAATCAAATTTAGATACAGTTTCATCCTCCCAATTCCATATATAATTTCATATCCACCTTTTTCATATTTGCTTCAACTCTTTAATCAATGTGCCATGAATAATACTCATGTTAATTGATATGCACAAAACATTTAATAAGTATTTGGAGGATTCAAAAGAATCCCTATATAAACAACTAACTAAATAAGAATGACACCTCTAAAACAAGTAGAAAGTATGTATTTGTATAAAAGCTATGTATTTCTGTAAAAGCCTTGTCCATTACCATTAGAAGCACCTTGCAAAAGTAAATAATAATAACGATCAATAAGTTTTTCTGCAAATTAGATAGAGAAATCAAGATTCTTGAAAACATCTATAGACAATAAACCTGGTATAATATATGTGAAAATTCACCTTGATTTAAGGAAGATCCTACAGTTTTTTAATTATGGAGATGAAGCAACATCTTTTTTTACAGAAATCAGAGTTTCCTTCAATTTTCCTAACCATGCTCTTCATGTCCGAATCAAGATTCTTGAACAATGTCTAAAAGGGAAAACCAACATGAGAATATGTATTAAAAGTTAAAAATCAAATCTAGGAACAATTTGCACATTCCTGAAACCACCATACAGATTGTAAATATGAACCTAAAGCATCTGTCCCATTTAATTCAAACAAGTAGGATGTGCTTTCCTCTACACTCTTACTAATTGTTAACTGAAACAAAATATCCAAAATTACCTCTTTTCCCTTTATACTTACAAAACATTAATAACATTTTTTTATCCATATTTAGTCCTTAAACAAAAAAGTTTTGTTTTGATTACATCAATATGACAAATTTTTGTGATCCGATTTGGTCATTAAACTACAAAAAAGAATAAAATTTCAACCCAACTTACTTTATATGTTGTATGCCTACTGAAATTAGGGGTGTCGAACGGGTAAAATTTTTGGGTTTCGGGTAGAATGGGTCGGGTAGAATGAGTATTTCCTTAAGAAAATAATACCCGCTACCCGATCTATATTGTAATTCGGGTTTTCAGGTATTCGGGTTTGAGGTTGGGTCGGGTAATTATTGGGTATACCTGAAAATTTCGTAAATGACACTTGTTGATAATTTTTTATTTTTACATGTTGGTTGGTTTAATAAAAAATCGGGTAGGAAAATACTCCATACAGTTAACAAGTACATATATAATAACAATACAAATCATTATAATATGTTAGGTACTTTTTTAATTTCATTCCATGCGATAGTGAGAAACTGAGAATTCTGATGACGGTTCAGGACTTCAAGTTCAGCATCGTATTCCCTTTGCAACTTTGCGTCAACTGTCCATCCGTCTTTCATAAGAAGGAAATGAAGGTTTTGTTTTATTTGAAGTGTGCGTACGTGACTGTATTGTATATTTGGTATTACTTAAAAACGAATTTGGGTATTCGGGTATACCCGAAAATAAATATTCATACCTAAAATCCGACCTATATTATTATCGGGTTAACCTATTACCCGAATGTTCATACCCGTTACCCGTTCTACCCGACCCATTCTACCCGAATTCGGAACGGGTCGGGTGGGTATAACTGGTTTCGGGTTTTTTCGACAGGCCTAACTGAAATATATTGTGATAAAACATTATATTTTATTTTCAAAGTTATCTAAAGTGCCAAATTTGATGATATATTTGAAATGTAATTCTAAGTCAGGTGGGGTTGCTAATACTTATTCTTCGCATTTTTAATTTGATGAAATATATTATCGGAAGATACAAATAGGAATTATATTTTATCATCCCTATTTTAGTGGGCTTTTGTGCAGAGTATTGAACTACCAAAATGGATCAAAAGTGAATGGATAATATCACACATAGCATAAGCAAACTAATGGCAAACCAAATTGGCCTTTTTATAACAATGATTTTTTTTTTCTGAAATAATGAGTACATACATGTAACATATTTCAAAGTAATAAAGGAATTATTTGTTTGCTGATACATGATTCCGGGAAATAATGAGTACATACATGTAACATATTTCAAAGTAATAAAGGAATTATTTGTTTGCTGATACATGATTCCGGGACGGAATCATCCTATGGGGGAGAGAATTGTAACGCTCGTGTTTCAAGGCTAAGCATTGATGTAATAGTTAGGGTCAACAAATGTAACATATTTCAAAGTAATAAAGGAATTATTTGAGTATTATGTGAAGTATATGAAATTATGTGATTTATACTTGTTTATAATAATATAATAAATTGAGAATGAAAATAAGCGTCAAAAATAAAATGTTAGATAAACCTGATATCTATAAAGAAAGTTGTAGTGGTCGTGACAAGGATTCCGGAGATATAAAGAACGCCGAAATCCATGTTACAACGAAGAAGTTATGACCTGTTGAAGTTTCGTGACAGAACCAGCACGACGTTGTATGACGTAAAAAGTGAGTTTACAATAAAGTGCTTTTTAGCCTTAGCGATCTAAACAAAATTCGTAGTATACGTTAAACCGAGAGCGTGCATAAAAAGAATGTCCAAATCTGACTTCGTATGAGGAAGTTATGAATTTTCTAAGATTTGGCATAGCAGTGTATAGCCCGGAGTTCGAATTTTAGGTCGAGTGATTTTTATCCAACACAACCTAAATGAGAATTGAAGATTTCATTAATAGGAGATCAACGACAAAAAGACAGTCGAAACGAAGTCTGTATGCAGAAGTTATGAATTTTACACGGTCGTAAAATCGGTCGAGAATTAACCGATGGAGTCAAAAAAAGAGTTGTAGATGTTGTCAATACCTACGCGTGGCTATAAAGAACGTCGAAAACGGAGCTCGTATGCAAAAGTTACAGGGTTTAGAAGTCAGAAGGGTACTGCAGCGAAGTGCATGACGTGACGTAGAGCCATTGCTTTCTCCCCACCAGATGACGAAACGTGCCACCAACTTGACGAGTTGGGGGCCAGAAACTCGACAAGTTCATCACTTTTTCATCCTATAAATACCACCTGATATTTCCTTGATTTTTCACACCTTAAACCCATTCTTCTTCTCTCTACTCACTCTCTAAACCCTCCCAAACACCCCCAAAAGCCTAGGAAACTTCCCTAACACTAGAAGAAAGCCCCGGAGCACCAGAAGGCTTCGAGAAAAAGATTTTTTCGGTTTGGAACTCTGCCCTAGTAGAGCCCGATTTTCAAGTAAACCTCCCGGTTTCGTCGAAGCGAAGCGTTGTCCAAGTTGGAATCACCACCTTATCAAGTTAGTGCATAGTTACTTTCATCTTACATATAGATAAGAAATATTTTATATGAATTACGTGCTATGTGTGCATATTATCTGTTTACTTGAGATCTATGATGTATGAAAGATTTAACTTTGCTTTTCAGATCTAAACTGTATATGTATTTTATACCTTGAGATCTATGTTGGATGAAAGATTTAAACTTTGTTTTTCAGATCTTGACTGTATATATCTAAAAATATGTTGGGTAAAGCATGGGTAGATGAAATACTTGATGTGTGATAAAATAAAATGATGAGAGGCCTCGACATTGACGATGTTCTAGTCATCTAGCGGAGTATAGATGACGACCACTGACTTTTCTAGACAGTCCAGTGGAGCGCTAACAGCCTCGCAACCTATAGGTGTTTGTGAACGATTTGTTCACCGGTGTACTCCATCCCTCTCACGGTTGCCTTATAGACCTATATGGCTGAGGAATCCCCTTATCAGTAGTGTCCATCCCGATGAAATTCCTTAGGATAGGTCCCTTATAATAGATGTTTTAGGGACATAAAGTGGGGATAACGGGAATGGGTAATCGAGTTGAATGATTATTGAAAATAATAAACTTATTTATTGTGGGATGAAAACCTCATGTGCTCACCAGGCTCCCTAGCCTGACCCATTCATTTTTTTTTGTCTTATAGGTAATTACACAAGAGCATAGATGCGATGATCTGATGAGAGATTATGGATTATAGGCCACTAGAAATAAATAGAAATGTTGTAAGGCCAATGTTATTTTTTGGTTTATACCTTTCTTCGGAAATACTTTGATAAATTCTTATCTATATTTTTAGAAACAAATTCCGCAAAACTTTCCTTAGAAAGTTACTCTGATTTTATTATAAAGCATAAACAAAATTGGTCTTTTCTAGCCGTGAAAAATGGGGATGTCACAGAATTCCTAAAACAGGCGGAGAATGTAAAAATTGAGAATTTTCCTTCATTAATTGTTACGAGGAGTTAGGTTCTGCTCATAAAGACAAAAACTTTCCATATTGAAGGATAATATGGAAAGTGGAGTCAAAAATTAAGTAATCAAAAAGTTAAAATGGTTAGCATATTTGGAAAATATGTGACCTAATGATCCCAAAAATTAAAAGCGTTGAGAAAATCTAACTCTGATTAGAAGAGTTATGATTTATGATGAATAGAATGATGGGTTTTAGTATAATACACCATCCTATGGTGCACATACAACCCTAAATACCTTGGATCTATGTTTTCAATAATTATACATGCAAAGGAGTTTCCAAGGTATTAACCTATAACTAGCATGCAATTTGTCATAAACAATACAACATCCTCGTTAGAGTACCATACCTTTATGTGGCTTGAAGTCTTGATGTATTTTGGTGTTGCTTGAAACAATTTGGCCTTTAAGAACGCAGTGCCCCAAGTGTTTCACCTCAAATGGAATCACAACTCACCTAGGACAAAGGTGACTCTTGAGAGAGAACCTCCATGCACCAAAAACACCATAATTCTCTACGAATTTCATGTAGAACTACAAGTGGCGATTTTGGGCAATGCACTACATATTTATATGTGCGATTTCAAGGATTATGGGTATAACCCAAATCCATACCCATGGGTTTTATGATCCATGGTTCATGTGGCCCAACTCTTTATGTATCCATACATAAACTTGGTCCAACATGGATCATAAGTCCAACACATATAAATATAACTAATTGCCATAATTAGTCCCCATAGATTCAATTAGTCTCTTTTTGATCACCAAATTAATTCCAAATCAATTCTTGATCAATACTAATTAAAACATATGATTTCATATTAATATATTAGAACTTATAATATATTAATGAATCATATATAACCTTCTCTCAAGAGTGCATCCTAACAAATTGTCCTGGTGTTATGCAACATAAATTGCATTTATTATTGAACTCACTAAACGTCACAGCTTACCCTCTCAATGTTTAACAAATTGCAGGTGATAAGCATCCAGTATAGTTATATACTGATAGAAGATTTTTGAATAGTTTGAAACTATTGTATTAATAGAAGATTTTTGAATAGTTTGAAACTATTGTATTTTGTACTCCCATATGTATAAAAACTATAGAATCCTGGGAAGTTATGTAATATATAACACTTTAAAATAGTCGGTTTGTAACCAGTAGTTTGTAATCACTTTATCAATGTAAAATATTGTTTTTATGAATATGCATGTAGCATGCTTTGGAGTAACAGGTGTCAAGTATGAAAGTTTTGGTCCTTCAGAAATATGAAAGTTAGGGTCTTTCACCTGTTTAAAGTCAAGTTTTCCAGACCATATGTATTCAATATGCCAATTTAATTGACATGCATTTTCATACTCCTTGAAAAATAACCATTCAGTTTCATATAATTTTGTTACAAGTTCCACTTGTAGTAGACTTATACTTCCAATTAATTACAAGATTCATGTTGAACTATATGTTTTGGTTAAGAGATATCAAAATTCATATTCACTCTTGATATCTTACCATCTTTGTATCTTTTAACTTTTATAGAAAAAGATGCCTCCTCGTAGAAATCCAAGACGTAACAATATAAATGAAGCACCTCCTCCACCTACGCCACCACATCCTTAAGTCGATGCTTCTATGTTCCAAGCGGCAGTCACAGCGGCTGTAGCGGCCGCCATGTCTCTGTTGGATAAGGTGTCTAAGTCCATAACTATTTCTGGTAAGTACTTGACCCGACCCGACATGGTCCATTTGGGTTGCATGGCACCATGTAATTGGATAGACTAAATGAGAGAAATAACACTTGGAGATTATTAATATATTATAAGTTCTAATATATTAATAATATTATTTGATTAGTTTGATCAAGAATTAATTTAGAATTAATTAAGTGATCAAAAGATAACTAATTAAATATATGGGTTGATTATGTAAATCATCCATATCTTGTATAGTGGACTAAGAGGCTCCATGGATTATCAAATTGGGTTCCACCCATAGGATGCTACATGAATGCTCCATGGGAGTTACAAACCCATGGGTCATGGAAATGAAGAGCATGACACATTAGGGTTTACATGGTGTAACCCTAGATGTGTCAACACTATATAAGATTCCCATTCTCCACCAAAATCGGCTACACATATGAAACAAGAGGGCTAGGCCGATTTTAAGAAGTGTATGTTCTCTCAAAAGTTATTCCAAGAGCATTTGGTGTTGTGTGAAGCATTTGAGGCATCACACTTGGGGTGCTAGGCTCACAAGGTTTCAAGGAACATAAGCAACAACAAGGTAAGTTATTCTATCTTTCATTCAAGTTAAAAATTGTTCCCCATGTATGCTAGATAGGAATATAACCTTGGAATTCAACTTTGCATGATAATTAGACAAACATAGATCCAAGGTTATTAGGGTTGCATGTACACTTAGGAAGTGTTAGAATGCTCAAAACCCATTAGTAGTATCAGAGCCTAGACTTGTTCTTTTTGTTATTTGTGCTAAATTGTTTAAAAAAAAGTCGACAATGTGCAATCTGCCTGATGAACTCGCCGAGTCCATGAGGGGACTCGCAGAGTTCATGTGTATCTTCATCCTACTCGCTGAGTAGGTTCGTGCACTCGACGAGTAGGAGCCTCAGAATGCATATTTTCGACTTTTGTTGCTGGAAATGGACTAGAAACATTACCCTAAACTATTTTGGTACTTGAAAACTTGTTTTAGATGGTGTAATGTTCTTGCTAATCCATTTACAATGAGAGTTATCAAAATTACAAAGTTTTAAGTGTAATTTTTGATTCATGAAAGTGTTCATATTCATGTGCTTGATCTTATGATGTTTAGATGATCATAGGAATTGTTTGTAACCTATGTGGTAGATTAATTCTTGATCATTATGTGTTTTAATGGAGTCCATAACTTTTCCTCAAGTTATGGAAAACCAAAAGTCACTTTGCTTTAAAACCATTAAAAGAACACATGGGTTATAAAAATGAAGAGTCTTCATTTTTAATACCCTAATTAACTCATAAGTTACAAGAAATGAAAAGTTTTGAAAGTTTACAAAACTTGCCCTCAAGTTTTGGAACAAATAAATTCTTGATTAGAACTTTAGTTTCAACCCTTAGAATTTTAAAAGTTAAAATTCAACCCTTATAATTATAATATTATAAGTTAATAATATATATATATATATATATATATATATACATATATATATATATATATATATGTATGTATAAGATCAAAGTTGTCTTACCGCTAGTACGCCTCATTCACGAAGCCAGTCTATAAGGTGGGTATAAGGTTGTTGTCTATAAAATGACAACTTAATGGGTGTCCACTCTTACCCACCGCTTACTTGACTGGTGGAGGGTCGTTAACCGAAAGGGTAGGACAATGACTTATAAATTCTCATTAAAAGTATGATGAATATTATAAAGTAACTAAATGCTTTTATGAAATTCCAAATCTTAGTTACTTTAGGAAAAATGTGAATAAGGTGCTAATCCATGAAATTACACTTTACACTTTATCTAAGTCGTTGGTGGAGCGTGTGTGGTTAACCGACACACTAACTTGGACTTAACAAGGTAGGTAAAGGGTGACTTAAGGTTTATCATAGTATCGGTGGAGCGTGTGTGGTTTACCGGCACATCGATTGAGTGATAAACTTTAAGGGTACCAAGTGATTTGCATGGTGACTTCACACCTCGTTTTGTGATCCTCGGTATCCCATTCACAAAACTTGGAGGGCACACTCGAGATTGAAACATGCCTTTGAAAAGTTCATTGAATCTCAAAAGAATCTAGGAATTTCTAAGAACCAATCAAAAACCTAATATTTAATATTTCGGTTTTCGTGGTGGAAATTGGTGAATCGTCATTCGCCTACCTTTCAAATATGTTATAGATTGGATTACGACATACCTCTTCTAAGTTATAATATATTGTGATTGGATCCTAGCCTTAATATTACATTTGGGTGTTTTATTAAGGACTCTCTTAATATCTAAACTAATCTTGTCCTCTTCCTTCAGATGTCTTCAAACAATGCTGCTTCTGGCTCTAATCCCAATGGCTCCTTTACTCTTATGAACTTGTGTGGGAAAGTCACTTTTGATGGATCCAACTTCAATGAATGGATCAGAAACATCAGGATGATTACTCGCTACGAGGACAAAGAATATTTCCTCGATAAGGAGCTTAAGGAGATTGATGAGACCATTGCAACTCCCCAGGAGATCGCTGACTTCCAGGCACGTGAAAGGGATGCTACCAAAGTGGCATGCATCATGATGGCCACGATGACAGCGGAACTCCAAAAGTCCTATGAGGACTTCTACCCTTTTGAAATGCACCAAGATTTGATGGAAAGATACCATCAAAGTGCATGAAAAGAGAGGCATGGAATCATCTGCTCCATGATAACAACCATGATGAAGGACGGGGAATCCGTCACGAGCCACATGCAGAAAATGCAAAGGTATGTGGATCAGTTGCTAAAGCTTAATGTTAACTTCCCTGAGGAGCTTGCAATAGATATCATTTTGCACTCCTTACCATCGTGTTATGATAAATTCCGCATGACATATCACATGAATAAGGAAGAGGTCACACTCAGCAAACTTCAGGGTCTTCTCAAGACCTCAGAAACAGGTCTTAAGGGGAAGTCGGTTGTTAACACTCCTACTCCGAACTCCGCTCCGGCTTTGGCAATCGAGAAAAGTCGAGGGAAGAAGAGAAAGAGCTCTTCGAAGGGTACCAAGGCTAGGACCCTTGATGGCTCTTCTTCAAGTGGAACCAAGAAAGGTTTCGTCACTCCTTCTTCTGACCCAAAAGAGGCTGAATGGTTCTATTGCCATGAAAAATCACATTGGAAGCGAAACTGCCCAAAATACCAGCAAGATGTGAAAGATGTGAAAGTTGAACCCAACCATGCAGGTATTTACACTATCTTATCTAATAACTCACCCCATTCTAACTCTTGGGTCCTTGATACCGGTTGTAGTATTCATATCTGTTCTGATTTGCAGGGACTAAGAAGAAGTGAGAATGGGAGCAAGGAAGAATAAACTTAATCATGGGGAATAGGAAAGCTTTACCTGTCACCAAGATTGGAGTTTATACTTTATCCCTAAGTAGTGGGTTTAGTTTAGATTTGAATAAGTGTTGTTATTCGCTAGAAATGGCAAGAAATATTATTTCCCTTCATGCATTGTATAAACAAGGTTTCACCTTTTCATTTGATAATGAAGTTGGTTCGATTAATGCTTTCTTTAATAATATTCTTTATTTTAAAGCATTACCTTGTGATGGTGTGTATGAAACTGTATCTGTGATTGATAACTTAGGAAATAATGTTTTGTGTATTGATTCTGTTAATAATAATAACTTGGATAAAGCATCATTATGGCATTGTCGTCTTGGACATATAAGCAAGAAACGCATAGGCCAACTCCAAAAGGATGGAGTCCTGGAGCCATTTGACCTAAAGTCAGATGATAGTTGCGAATCATGCTTACTTGGAAAAATGACAAAGTCACCCTTCACAGGTTCTTATGAGAGGGGTAAAGGTTTATTGGATCTTGTACACACGGATGTGTGTGGGCCATTCAAACATGCCACAAGGGATGCTAATCGTTATTATTTGACTTTTACTGATGATTACAGTAGATATTGATATGTCTACTTAATCAAGCATAAGTCAGAGACTTTCAAAAAGTTTAAGGAATTTAAACAGGAAGTCGAGAATCAATTGGGCATGAACATTAAGATGCTTCGATCCGATCGAGGTGGTGAGTATCTTAGTTCAGAGTTCCTCGACTATCTTAGGGAATGTGGGATTGTCTCACAATTGACACCTCCCAGGACACCGCAGTTGAATGGTGTGGCTGAGAGGCATAGTCGAACCTTGTTAGATATGGTTCATTCCATGATGAGTCGAGCTTCGCTACCAATCCCATTCTGGGGGTATGCCATAAAGACTGCCGCCCATATCCTTAATCTAGTCCCTACAAATAAAGTTGCCAAAACTCCTCATGAGATGTGGACTGGTAAAGTACCCAAACTAGACCACATCAAGATTTGGGGTTGCGAGGCTTTTGTGAGACGCGAGACTCATGATAAGCTTGAACCTCGAAGCGAGAGGTGTATTTTCATCGGCTACCCACAACAATCCTTTGGTTACCCCTTCTACAGACCTAGTGAAAATGTGGTCTTTGTAGCTAGGAGGGCTTTCTTTAGAGAGAGAGAGAGAGAGAGAGAGTTCATAAGCCAAAGAAACACTAGGAGGCAAGTTGATCTTAAAGAAATTCAAGAGTAAAGCGGTGAAGGAACTTCAAACCCTAGCACTCAACTTGAGGAGGAAACTCCTGTTGAGCCAATTGACAAGTCTGTACCTCTGAGGCGTTCCACAAGGGTTAGGAATGCACCTGAGCATTACTATGGATTCCATATTACTGCAGAAGGTGATACACTTATCAGTGATGAGAAACTGATAGGTCTGGATGAACCTAATAGTTACGCGGAAGCCATGGCAGGCCCTGAGTCAGCCAAGTGGAAAGAGGCAATGGACAGCGAGATACAGTCCATGTATGACAATCAAGTTTGGAACTTGGTTGAGAATGTACCAGGTCGTAAGACAGTAGGGTGCAAATAGATCTTCAAGAAGAAGACCGAAATGGATGGTAAAGTACACACTTATAAGGCACGACTGGTTGCAAAGGGTTTCTCACAAACTCCAGGAGTTGATTATGATGAGACCTTTCCTACAGTGGCCAAGATTAAGTCTATTAGGGTTCTGTTAGCCATAGCTGCATTTCATGACTATGAAATATGGCAAATGGATGTCAAAACCGCATTCCTTAATGGAAAGTTGGTTGAAGATGTTTACATGAGTCAGCCAGAAGGTTTTGTCAGCAACGAGTACCCTAATAGAGTGTGTAAGCTTGAGAAATCCATTTATGGATTAAAGTAAGCACCTCGCAGATGGAATCTTTGCTTTGATGAGAAAGTCAAGGAATTTGGCTTTTCTAGGAGTGAAGATGAATCCTGTGTGTATGTCAAGGCTAGTGGGAGTATAGTTAGCTTTTTGGTATTGTATGTGGATGACATACTACTCATAGGAAATGACATCCCAACTCTACAGGAAGTTAAGTCTTGGCTTGGGAAGTGTTTCTCTATGAAGGACCTAGGAGAAGCTGCCTATATTCTAGGGATAAGGATCTTGAGAGACCGGAGTAAAAGACTAATTGGACTTAGTCAGAGTACCTACTTGGATAAGGTTCTGAAGAGATTCAGCATGCAAGACTCCAAGAAAGGAGAGTTACCCATCCAGAGTAATGCCAGACTGAGTAAGACACAAAGCCCTAGCACTGAAGCTGAGATAACAGAAATGAGTCGAATACCTTTTGCTTCGGCTGTAGGATCGATCATGTATGCTATGACGTGTACTCGACCTGATGTAGCCTTTGCCCTGAGCATGGTTAGCAGGTATCAGGGGATCCCTGGCAAGGCACACTGGACTGCGGTAAAGAATATCCTCAAGTACCTACGGAGGACTAAGGACTGGGTCCTTACCCTCGGTGGGAGTGATGACTTGAGGGTTGTAGGGTATAGTGATGCTATCTTTCAGACTGATAGGGATAATTTCCGCTCTCAGTCAGGCTGGGTCTTTACTCTAAACGGAGGAGCAATTTCTTGGAAGAGTTCCAAGCAAGAGACAGTGGCTGATTCAACTTGTGAATCAGAGTATATTGCAGCTAGCGAGGCAGCAAAGGAGGCGATATGGCTGAAGAACTTCATTGGAGACTTTGGAGTTGTACCAGCTATTAAAGAGCCAATGGAAATTTTTTGTGATAGTGAAAGCACTGTTGCCTTAGCCAAGGAACCAAGGGATCACGGGAGATCCAAACACATCGACAGAAAATACCATTTTATCAGACATCGAATAGAAGAAGGACTCCTCGTGGCAAAGAGGGTATCATCGGATGAGAATCCAGCAGATCCCCTCACGAAGGGACTGACTCAGGTTAAGCATCTCCAGCATGCTCGGAGCATAGGGCTGAAGGATGATATTAGATTTAGTAGTTAGATAACCTCAAATTTTGTAAAGTGTAATTGACATTAGATGATGAATAAAAGGTGTTCTATTTATGAGTAAAGTGTTTCTATCTCTTATCGATCGTTTACTATATTTCTTTTGCATGTTTTGACTTCCAGAATAATTATGTTTGGTATATCATATTATTCAAACCTCCATAGTCGGTCATATATCGGAAGTAGATATGAATCAAGACTGTCATGATTGGTTGCAGAGGTCTAAGGTGTTGGACATGGCTACAACAATCATGAGTGCTCATAAGTTCTGAGCATTGGACTCAACCCACGCTCACTGGAATCACTTCATGGAATTTATCTCGAGTGATCGTGAGACGGTAATATCATATAAGTCTTCAAACCTAGAGATATGATTTGTTACTTATGAGTTGGTTATGCATTGATTGTACGAAAACGAATTGGTAAATCGATGTTATAAAACGTGCTTTTGTGTATAATTGAATGAGTAATAGAACAAATATATGAGTCGAAGTTTATCTGTTCCTTCTTGGATTAGAAGCTGATATCTAGGCCCCTCGATGATTTTGTTTTGACCTATGTACCGGGCCCGCTCAGAAACTAAGTTGATGTGTTCAATTAAGTTCTTTGTCAAACAAATCGGAAATCGAGAAACAAACTGCTGGACAATAAGTAAGACATTGTTCCATGTATTTGTCTAGCTGATATCTAGAACAGAGGATTATATGATCACTTATTCACTTATCTTAAATGGCGTATCAACATCTTCTTAGTTCCGAGAGACCTTGAAAGAGCTACGATTGCCGATCGGTTCCTGAAGTACTGTAGTAATACTTATTAGACTTATCCAAGTAGGAGACTGTTGGATAAGGTTTCTAAGTCCATAACTATTTCTGGTAAGTACTTGACCCGACCCGGCATGGTCCATTTGGGTTGCATGGCACCATGCAATTGGATAAACTAAATGAGAGAAATAACACTTGGAGATTATTAATATATTATAAGTTCTAAAGATAACTAATTAAGTGATCAAAAGATAACTAATTAAATATATGGGTTGATTATGTAAATCATCCATATCTTGTATAGTGGACTAAGAGGCTCCATGGATTATCAAATTGGGTTCCACCCATAGGATGCTACATGAATGCTTCATGGGAGTTACAAACCCATGGGTCATGGAAATGAAGAGTCATGACACATTAGGGTTTACATGGTGTAACCCTAGATGTGTCAACACTATATAAGATTCCCATTCTCCACCAAAATCGGCTACACATATGAAACAAGAGGGCTAGGCTGATTTTAAGGTTTCAAGAGCATTTGGTGTTGTGTGAAGCATTTGAGGCATCACACTTGGGGTGCTAGGCTCACAAGGTTTCAAGGAACATAAGCAACAACAAGGTAAGTTATTCTATCTTTCATTCAAGTTAAAAATTGTTCCCCATGTATGCTAGATAGGAATATAACCTTGGAATTCAACTTTTCATGATAATTAGACAAACATAGATCCAAGGTTATTAGGGTTGCATGTACACTTAGGAAGTGTTAGAATGCTCAAAACCCATCAGTCTCATATCAATACTTCTAGTGCTAGTGGGTCGGAAGTTGGTGCACATCCTTCTAACCATGGCGAGAGTCATGATCACTCGCGAGAGTGCACTTATAAAGATTTTTCGAATGCCAAACCCAAGACCTTTAATGGGACTGGAGGAGTTATGGCATTAAGGTAGTGGATTGAGAAGACAAAAGCAATTTTTGAAATTTGCTCCTGTTTATAGAGCAGCTGTCACAACTGGCATTTAGCTAGGAAATTCTATTCCCATGTAAACATCATCCATTGAAAAAGGCTATACTTACTATACTCTATTCTCATTCAAATACATCTCATATGATCAACTAAGGGTTGGAAACCCTATAAATCCAGCCTCAAGTTTAAGATGAACCCTAATTGGGCTCTAATTGGACCCACATTCATGAAACCTTAGCATTTTGGGTCACGTGGGCCTAGAGTAATGCATCTTAGCCCTAATGGGCCGTAAACTACTCCCTTGTGTAAAAGGACTTTCAATAGCTCATGTGCTTTTGGGCCCCAAGGGTCCTTTGGTACTGCTAGCAAAGTCGAGAATTCACCAAACGAAATGATTCGGTCAATACACCTTCAACACCAAAATCGTTACCAAACGAATTGATTCGGTCTCGAATCAATAATTAATCAAAAATCTATACACGATGATACTACAATACACACGCTGAAATTACGGGAAGTCAATACACACGCGGGAATTCACCAGACGTCGATACACCATCTTTGGGCCCGAAAGTTTCAAATCATGTTTGTTGGGCCTAGCTAGCCCAATGACATGATCTTTAGGCCCGAAGGAAACTCGCTTACATGTTGATGGGTCTTATATGACCTAAATCCATGTAAAAGGACTTTCACTGGCTTTTGTGCTGTTGGACCCCAAGGGTCTTTTGTTACTGCTAGCAAAGTCGAGAATTCACCAATACGATTCGGGCCAAGGGCCTTTCGCATTCACGATAGCCTTGAATGAATTATGGAAATAGCGGGGGTTTCGCACCCTCTTTTCTCCTCGGTTGTGGGGCTATGAGAAGTTAGGGTGGTTAGACTAAGTAAATAGTACAGACGACGCCTAAGGGATCGTTTGTATAGTTGTAAACTAGTCGTTTTCATTAATGCGTGTTTATAACAAATCACAACCCATAATTAATCCAGTGTCACCTGGAATTATCGAATACACACGTCACAACGGTATAACAAAATATAAAACGCGTAATTCAAAGTATTAGGAAAACATCGGGTTTCCTAGGGTTTACAATTCATACACCTACAAGATGCATACCAGGTCTAACAAATTTTTTTTACATTTATAGAAACAAACAAGCATACTTACGGATCTTCACGCTTTTTACACGATACTCTTTTCAGAAAATATCGGATTTTCTGGTGGTTTTCAAAACAATACAAAACATTATATTTCAAACATTACTTATGAACTCACCAATATTTCATATGTTGACGTTTTTCAAAATACTTGTATTTTCAGGTAACAGGTAAATCGAGGGGAAAATGTACCCAATGATGTCTTGTTGTTTGTTTAACTAGTATCGAACAATCTATTTTTTTTTGGGAATGTAATGTTATGAAACAATGTACTAAATGTAAACACTACCAGTTGTACGATTTCAATGCATGGTGATGAATGATGTTATGTTTCATGTATATTCACTGTGATGGTATTCAATTGAGTCACAACAGCCCTCGGACGTTTCCGCCGTCTGGTTCGGGGGTGTAACAGGTTGGTATCAAAGCTCTGTTTATAGTGAACTAGCATATCTAACCACACATTGATATGCAACTATAAACCAAAAGAGGGACTAACACAACTATGAACAAAACAAGTAAAAGATAACAATAAAAACACCCTTGCTTGTATTAGGAAAAAGAACATAATACCGAACCAAACAAGATAAGACTAGTATCTCGGTTAAGCCAGGACTGTTCTTAGTTGTATCAAGGAATGGATGTAGCCTGATCAACTACATTCCCTCCAAGGTACAACCATCACATGTCTAGAAGAAATCGTGATAGCTTGGGAATCTAAAAACATACCCCTTAATCTCCAAGAAGGGAACCTCAACTAAATCTATGCAATAGTTGTAGAATTATAGGAGTAATTTGTATGCTATTTGTTTCTAGTATTCATAGCCCTTCGTGCAATACGCTATAGACAAGTATCATTAGCCAGGAAACCCTATCTCCCTAGTCAAGGAATAGTAGGGTGGCTCGACCCAGAGGAAGAACCACAGGAGGAACACGAAGTAGAACTCGCAGGTAAACCCGCCGAGTCAGTAAGTGGACCTCGAAGAGGAAGAGCCAGAGGGCAATGATGATGATGACTCGGATGTAGAATCCGATGACATCAATCCTCCATGTAAAGCCAGAGTACCGACATATCGTGTGGGCCCCGGTGGCCCCATGCCCCCTTAGGCACACGATATTTGGAGATAGAGTCACCAGCAGGGGATACGACCACACCAGGGTAGGAACTGAGGTCTCTCCGACCATTAGCCATAGAGGACCAGCTGATCGGGCCCTCCCAGTCATGGTCCGACGCACCCGAGGTATTGATAACCAAGCTCAGGACACCCCAAATCGAACGGAACAAATGCGGTTTGCTATTGAGAGATGAGAGGCAAACATTGGAAGTGAACGGAGACTCCCGAGCGAGACAGTTAGTGTGAGAAGTACGACTACGAGATACCGAGCAACAAGTAGCTCGTCTCCGAGTCGCATCCACTTCATCAGCACCACCACCAAACACTTTCCGCCACAATTAGGATCAACCTTTTCTTTTCCCCCTCACTATCCGATATGACTCTTTTTCGTGTACTAAGATGGTACTTAAGGATCTCGAAACCGAAACAATCCATATCCTCTGGGGTAGACGTAACGATCGTGCCAAATCTGTGATTACCTACTACCATAAATACATCATAGGGATGTAGATGGGAGCAGTAGGAATTATATAACGAGATGCAAAATTTCTAGAGTACAACCAGGAATGACTATAATTACGATCTAGCTTATCAACATGCAACAGGAAAATGCTGCCCCGCAAGAATAACAAGCGCACCCGCGAGACACCGCTCCTGCAGACGGACTCTGCTACTTTCCAAGCTACTGTAACGGCGGCAGTAACCGCTGCGATGGCACAAATCAATGCAAACAACCCTAATGGAGGTGGGAACAACATTGACAACTTCAGCCAAAGGAACGAACATGGAAACCAACAAGTGACAACCTATCAAGGAACTCCAAACCCCAAGCTTAAGAGCAGGAAGCTAAGGTCTGGAAGTAAGAGAAAGGGACAACACACTCAAGGGTTCTCAAGGAAGCAACATGTTGTTGCTATTCATGCGACCATGACCCCTATTATCCCAGCAACCTGGAGACCATATGCTAGAAGCCTTCCAAAATGCAACCAGTGCAAATTCCAGCATAATGGAGCCTGCCGGGAGATGCATTGTAACAAATGCAACCGAAGGAATCACACTGCCAAATTCTGTAGAACTTATCCATATCAGAATCGGCAGCCAAATGAAAACGACAACAATCGCAACAATCCTAACAACAACACCAATGATGAGACCAGTCACACCTGCTATGGGAATGGAGGAATCGGTCACTTTAGGCGCAATTTCCCCAAGGATAACAATCAAGGAGCAGAAGGATCGGAAATGGTCCTGACCTTGGGTCAAGGCGAAGCAGTCCAAGACCCAACGATTGTTATTGGTACGTTCCCACTTAACAACTCTTTCGCTTACCCCTTATTCAATAGTGAAGCTAAGTGAAGCTTCGTTAGTAACAAATTCAAGCACTTACTAAAACAACAACCCCGGAAGCTAAACTAAGCCTTTACGGTGGGCGTGACTAAAGGGAAAAACCAAATTAACATAGCATATTTATGGGGAGGACACCTTAACACTAAACAATCATTCATTTCAATAGACTTGATGCCAGTAAATATTAGGAGTTTTGACGTGATAATCGACATGGATGGGTTAAGCCCCCACCATGATGATGTTATGTGTCGCGAGAAGGCTGTTTGCCTTCACCTTCCTAATCACGAAACTCTAATAATTCATGGTGATAAACCTGGCGCCAATCCTCTTCCTATCTCGTGCATCAAGGCACAGAAGTGCCTGCACCAGAAGAACTATGTTTTCCTCACTCTTGTTGTGGACAAGACCAAGGATGAAGTAAGCATACAAGGTATTCCATTAGCATGCGATTGTCCGGATGTATTCCCTGAAGGAACTCCAGGAATACCTCTAGAAAGGCAGGCCAAATTTCAAATCTACCTCATATTGGGAACTACATCAATTGCCAATTCACCCTATAGGTTGACTCCCGCCGAAAATTCACGAGTTATCCAGTCAATTGAGAAGAATTGTTGCACAAAGGATTCATCGGACCAAGCTTCTCACCCTGGAGAGCTTCAGTCCTTCAAGAAGACGAATCCTTCAGAATGTGCATCGATTTTAGGAAATTGAATAAGCTCCCTACCAAAAAAAATCGATACTCACCCCCTCGGACTGATGATCTATTTGGCCAGCTCCAAGGAGCTAGTTACTTCTCTAAAATAGATCTAGGAACCGGATATCCTCAACTTCAAGTCCGAGAAGACGACATTCCAAAAACTGCCTTCCGAACTCGTTGTGACCATTTCAAATTCATTGTGATACCCTTCGGTCTAACGAATGCTCCCACGGTATTTATAGACCCTGCAAACCGTGTTTTCCCAACCATTCCTAGTCATGCTTTTCATTATTTTCATCAATGACACACTCATCTACTCACGAAGCAAGAACAAAACACATTCAACATCTACGACCAACCTTAAAAGCATCAAAGACGGAGAATATCGCGAAGAAAACACTATGTGGATAGATAAAACTCTCGGAGTTGAAAGAGAAAGCTTATAGGCACGCAAGTTGAATTGGGCGCTATCCGGGTGATCGTCGATAGGTTAACCCAATCTGCCCATTTCCTGCTAATACAGATCGTGAGACTCCATGAAGTATCAGTATCTACTATCTCGGATCGAGATAACGGGATTACTTCAAGACTTTAACAGTCATTCCAGAAGACTATAGGAACATAGCTAAGTATGAGCATTGCTTACCACTCTCAAACCAATAGCCAAAGCGAACGAACCATTCAACCTCTCGAATTCATGCGACAAGGTTGGGTGTTTGAGTTCAACAAGTCAGGGGATACCCAGTTTCCCTTGATTGACTTCTCATACCATAACAGCTATCGCACAAGCATCAACATTACTCCTTTCGAAACTCTTTATAGTCATAACTACAGATCACTCGCCAGTACTCTCATGAGACCAGAAACCACTTGCGAAACAACAAAGAAAATAATCCAAATCAAAGCTTGACTTCAAGCATCGCGAGACCGACAAAAGAGCTATTCTGACAAGCGGCGTAAGCCATTAGGATGTCAAGTCGGGGATCGTGTGTTATTAAAGGAATCTCCCTGGAAAGGAATGATTCGCTTTACGAAACGATAAAACTAGACCCACGATACATCGGACAGTTCAAGATCCTTGCTCGAATTGGTCCAAAGACTTATACGCTGCAGCTACCTGTAGAGCTCAGCAACGTACACCCTATGTTCAGCATATTAAATCTGAAAAAGTGTCTATCAGGCAAAACTCTTATCATTCCTTTATAAGGGGATCGGAATATACAGGAATCTCATGTTCTTAGAAGAACTAGTCGAGGCATTGGATAGAAAGGTAATGCATACCAAACAAAGCCTCATTCCGATTGTGAAGGTTCAATGGAACGCGAAATGTAGATCGGAATTCACAAGTGAACACGAAGGCTAGATTAAGCAGAAGTACCCCCACCTATTCTTTCATTAATGAACCTATCTTTCAAGAGAATTTCGGGACGAAATTCCCTCTAACGGGGGGATGATGTCACAACTAGCATTTTGCTAGGAAATTCTATTCCCATATAAACATCATCCGTTGAAAAAGGCTATATTTACTATACTCTATTCTCATTCAAATACATCTCATATGATCAACTAAGGGTTGGAAACCCTAGAAATCCAGCCTCAAGTTTAATATGAACCCTAATTGGTCTCTAATTGGACCCACATTCATGAAACCTTAACATTTTGGGTCATGTGGGCCTAGAGTAATGCATCTTAGCCCTAATGGGCCGTAAACTACTCCCTTAGGTTTCATTGGGCCGTGAACCTCCATAAAGGACAATAGACCTAAAAATATTCACTATGGGTCTCATGATTTCGAGTTAAGTCTAAAATAGCCCAAACTATTTCTCCTTTCTTCTCTTATCCCTTATTTTCGGCCCAAACTATTAAAAAAAAGGGAAATGTGGGGATGGCTAGATTTGTGCCACCTCTATATTATTTTGCATGTAAAAATGCATATTATCCCACAAATATTGAGGCAACTAACACATTAACCAATAAGTAAAGACTAATCTCCTCACCCTTATCTCTTCTCTACCTCTCGGCCATACACATACACACATACACACTTCACACTTCCAAGACTTCAAACACTTATTCTTTCCTCTCAAAACTTCAACTTTCCTCTCACCTATTCATCTAAAAGTCGTGAATTTGTATGAGTTTGCAAGAGGATTTTTCTTCAAGTTTCCATCTCTTGGTAAGTTTATGACAAAGTCTATTGTTTTGATTCAATTTTATGCTAAGAATACATCCCTTACTCTCCCATTTTCATGATTATGTACCTTAGAACAACCATCATTTCAAAAGTTTCACAAAGAACACAAGCTAGACTCAAATCTTCATCAAAACCAAATCCAAACCTCAAGGTGAGTTTCATACCCCCTATTTTTCGGTTTTTATAAGTTTTATGGGGGGAGAATACAAGCAAATGTGTAGATCTATGAGTATATGTATGCTTTGTGTGATTTCTATGTTTATTTACATGTTTTTATGTGATTATGGTGTTGGATCTAATCAAAAAGACCTCAAAACCGAGATCTACATTATGTTGAATGAAATAAGTATAAATCATATTATTTCATACAAATCAACTCTAGAAAAATAACCAAGTTGGTTAATATGAACTCGTTTGGGCTAAAATCCCATCTTTGGATTTTAAATGTTAAAAATATAAAGTTAAAGGGCCCAAAATGACAAAATACAAATTCTGATGGTTGAGATGAGTTAAAACAGTTTCAAGAATGTATTTTCTGGAAATTTACTCTTTTGAAGGATTAAAATGTGAATTTTTAAGCATAATGGGCCAAAAATGAACTTTTCGGCCCAATAAAGCCCAAATTGCGAGATTTTCAAATTAGAGGGGCTGAAACTGTATTTTTCTGTAAAACAGGGGACTACTAGTGCTCCAAGTCCATTTCAAGGGTTAAAAATACTTTTCATATTTAAAAGGGACCAAAGATGCAAAAAAATTTCTATTTTGGGCCAAAAGTGTAAAAATTGCGAAAATAGAGGTTTCAGCCGAGAAAACTTCATTTTGAGGGACTAAAACTTTTTTTCAAATAACTTTGAGCTGAAAAATACATTTTCTACAAGTTTTGATACTAAAGTGTCAAGAAAAATGGTTTAAGGACTAAAATATAAATTCTTTTATACAAAGGGTTAAAAGTGTAAATTATCCAAAAGAAAGGGGCTGCAAAAATGAAATATTCTAATTTTTAAACAATAAATCCGACATGAAGAAATACTAGCACCTCGACTATCGGCGAATTATAATACACCTTCAACACCAAAAAAAATCGTTATCAAACGAATTGATTCGGTCTCGAATCAATAATGAATCCGAAATTACTAACACGACGAAACTTCAATACACACGCGGAAATTTCAGGAAGTCAATACACATGTGAGAATACACCAGACGTCGATACACCGTCTTTGGGCCCGAAAGTTTCAAATCGTGTTTGTTGGGCCTAGCTAGCCCAATGACATGATCTTTAGGCCCGAAGGAAACTCGCTTACATGATATTGGGTCTCATACGACCTAATACTGTGTAAAAGGACTTTCAATAGCTCATGTGCTGTTGGGCCCCAAGGGTCCTTTGGTACTGCTAGCAAAGTCGAGAATTCACCAAACGAAATGATTCGGTCAATACACATTCAACACCGAAATCGTTACCAAACGAATCGATTCGGTCTCGAATCAATAATTAATCAAAAATCTATACACGACGATACTACAATACACACGCTGAAATTACGGGAAGTCAATACACACGCGGGAATTCACCAGACGTCGATACACCATCTTTGGGCCCGAAAGTTTCAAATCGTGTTTGTTGGGCCTAGCTAGCCCAATGACATGATCTTTAGGCCCGAAGGAAACTCGCTTACATGTTGATGGGTCTTATATGACCTAAATCCATGTAAAAGGACTTTCACTGGCTTTTGTGCTGTTGGACCCCAAGGGTCTTTTGGTACTGCTAGCAAAGTCGAGAATTCACCAATGCGATTCGGGCCAAGGGCCTTTCGCATTCACGATAGCCTTGAACGACTTATGGAAATAGCGGGGGTTTCACACCCTCTTTTCTCCTCGGTTGTGGGGCTATGAGAAGTTAGGGTGGTTGGACTAAGTAAATAGTACAGACGACGCCTAAGGGATCGTTTGTATAGTTGTAAACTAGTCGTTTTCATTAATGCGTGTTTATAACAAATCACAACCCATAATTAATCCAATGTCACCTGGAATTATCGAATACACACGTCACAACGGTATAACAAAATATAAAACGCGTAATTCAAAGTATTAGGAAAACATCGGGTTTTCCTAGGGTTTACAATTCATACACCTACAAGATGCATACCAGGTCTAACAATTTTTTTTACATTTATAGAAACAAACAAGCATACTTACGGATCTTCACGCTTTTTACACAAATACTCTTTTCAGAAAATATCGGATTTTCTGGTGGTTTTCAAAACAATACAAAACATTATATTTCAAACATTACTTATGAACTCACCAACATTTCATATGTTGACGTTTTTCAAAATACTTGTATTCTCAGGTAATAGGTAAATCGAGGGGAAAATGTACCCAGTGATGTCTTGTTGTTTGTTTAACTAGTATCGAACAATCTATTTTTTTTTTTTGGGAATGTAATGTTATGAAACAATGTACTAAATGTAAACACTACCAGTTGTACGATTTCAATGCATGGTGATGAATGATGTTATGTTTCATGTATATTCACTGTGATGGTATTCAATTGAGTCACAACAGCCCTCGGACGTTTCCGCCGTCTGGTTCGGGGGTGTGACAGCAGCAAAGTCAAATTCGCTGCTTGTACCTTTTCGAATAGAGCTTTAACATGGTGGAATGGCCATGCTAAGTCACTGACTCTTGTAGTGGCTAACTCGATAAGATGGGAGAACTTAAAAGCCATGTTAATGGGGTAAAACTGTCCGCGAGGGGAAGTTCAGAAACTCGAGCAAGAGCTCTGGGTCTTACAATGGTCCGTTCTGACATATCAACCTATTCTAGTAGATTCTGTGATCTGGAAATTCTTTGCCAAGATATGGTTGCTCTGGCGTGCAAAAAGATTGAGAGATATATTTGGGGAATGTCGCCCCAAATTCAGTCAAGTGTTTTAGCTTCGAGGCTTGTTACCATTGACAGTGCCAAAGAGCTGGCACAATCTCTTATTGACCACAGAGCCCGTTAAAAATCAGTAGTTGCTGCGCCAGAACAGCCGAAGGGAAACAACAACAACAACAACAACAACAACAACAACAACAGTAACAACAACAACATCATGAAGAAGGGTTGGAACAAGAGGAAAGGCAAGTTTTCACAAGAATCCTCAAAGAAGCAACAGTTAGTAGCAGTCAATGCTGCTACTGTACCTGTTGTTGTTCCTGCTAACCCTGCAGCAACTAAGCCTTATGCTGGTAAACCTCCCTAAGTGCAATCAGTGCAATTTTCACCATAATGGAAATTACCGGGAAATGCATTGTTGTAACTGCAATAGGAAAGGGCATATTACCTGATTCTGTAGGTCACCACCCCAACCACTTAGCCAAGTACCTGCCATTGGAGTAGGTCAAGCATGCTACTAATGTGGTGATGTGGAGCATCTCAAGAGAGATTGTCCAAAAGCTGGAAATGTCGGTGGAGTTGGGAGAATTTTGGCTTTGGGTCATGAAGAGGCGGTAGCAGACCTTGCAGTGGTCACGGGTACGTTCCTTCTTAACAACATTTATGCATGCATTCTATTTGATTGTGGTGTTGAGAAGAGCTTTGTGAGCCATAATTTCAAACATTTGCTAAATCAAAACTCCCAACCACTAAAAGAAACATTGACAGTCGAAATGGCTAACGGGAAATCCGAATCCACCAACGATATATTCAAAGGATGTACTCTTACCTTGAATAACTTTTCGTTCCCAATAGACCTTATGTTGGTCTCTATCAAAAGTTTCAACATCATTATAGGTATGGATTGGTTGTGCCCTAACAATATCGACATCCTATGCAATGAAAGAGGCATTCGTCTGAATTTGCCAACTAACGAAACTCTTGTTATTTACGGCGACAAACCCAGAACGAACCTGCAGATCATTTCTTGCATCAAGGCACATAAGTACCTTCGCAAGGATTATTGTGCTTTCTTAGCTTACATGTTAGATAAAAAGCAAGAAGTGAAAGATATCGCGAACATTCCTGAGGTCTGCAACTTTCCCGACATTTTTCTCGATGATCTTCTAGGAGTACCTCCCGAATGACAAGTCGAATTCAGAATTGACTTAATCCCTGGGGCTACCCCTGTATCCAAATCCCCCTATCATCTTGCACCTTCTAAAATGCAAGAATTATCCAGCCAGCTTAACGAACTCCTTAGCAAAGGTTTCATAAGACCAAGCTTCTCACCTTGAGGAGCACCGATTTTGTTCGTGAAGAAGATAGATGGATCATTCCGTATGTGCATAGACTACCGCGAGCTGAATAAACTTACCATTAAGAATCAATACCCTCTTCCTCGTATTGATGATTTGTTCGACCAACTTCAAGGTGCGAGCTACTTCTCAAAAATAGACTTAAGATTCGGGTATCACCAGTTACAGATTTTGGAGGATGACATTCCCAAAACCGTGTTCAGAACTTGTTATGGTCATTATGAGTTCGTAATGATGCCTTTCAGATTGACGAATGCACATGTTATGTTCATGGATCTAATGCACAGAGTGTGTCATCCATTCCTGGACAAATTCTTCATAGTCTTCATTGACAACATCTTTATCTACTCAAGAAGTGAAGAGGAACATGGCCAACATCTTCGTCAAGTATTGCAAACTCTTAGATCAGAGAAACTCTATGTGAAGTTTTCAAAGTGTGAATTTTGGATCAGGAAGGTTGATTTCCTAGGTTACGTGGTCAGTTCAGAAGGAATACACGTCGACCCTTCCAAAATTAAGGCAATTGAAAACTAGTCAGCACCCAAAACACCTACAGAGATCGCTTAATTCTTAGATCTTGTTGGCTATTATTGTAGATTCATCCATAACTTCTCTTGAGTAGCTATGCCCCGTACTACCCTGACGCAAAAGGGAGTAACTTTTAGCTGGGGAGAAAAGCAAGAAACAACGTTCCAAACGCTGAAGCGAGCTTTGTAGTGTACCGATCTTGTCTCTTCCTGAAGGGACAGAGGATTTCATAGTGTACTTTGATGCTTCTAATCAAGGACTTAGATGTGTTCTTATGTAAAGAGAAAAGGTTATATCTTATACCTCAAGATAGCTAAAGACACATGAAGTCAATTATACAACACATGACCTTGAACTAGGAGCAGTGGTATTTGCCCTGAAGATCTGGAGACATTACTTATATGGCACGAAATGCACAGTATTCACGGACCATAAAAGTCTCCAGCATATCTTCAATAAGAAAGAGCTGAACATGAGACAACGACGATGGGTAGAGCTACTCAATAAATACGATTGTGAGATTCTTTATCACCCTAGTAAAGCTAACATGGTAGCTAATGCCCTTAGCATAAATGAATACTCGGGATGCTGAGTAAAGTCGTTGACCATGACAATCCATTCATATTTGTCAACACTGATCAGAGAGGCTCAACTTGAGGCCTTAAAACATAAAAACGTGGCAGGTGAAATCTTGAGAGGAATGGATAAAAACTTCAAAGTTAAGGATGATGGAGTCTATTGTTTCATGAACCGGATCTGGACACGAAAGTTTGGTGGTTACAGAGATGTGGTTATGAATGAAGCACACAAAACCCAATACTTCATTCATCCAGGTTCAGACAAGATGTATCTGGACCTCAAGAAACTATACTGGTGGCCTAACATGAAGGCCGAAATTGCTACCCTTACTTATGCCAAATTAAGGTAGAATACCAGAAACTTTCAGGTTTATTACAACAACCTTAAACATGCTTTGAATCCAAGACTTCTAATGGCTAATTAGGTTAAATAACAACATTGAAACAGATCTAGAACCATACCTTTGAATTCCTTGTTTATCTTGTAGTCTTGGAGCTTCTAGAGTCACAAATGTCACTCCTCTAATGGCTTACAAACACCAATAGCAAGGAAGATAATTTAGGAGAGAGGAGAGGGGAGGAAATCGGCCAGGGTTCTCTTACTTTAGGTGAGGTGCCGATTTCCCTTACCCATGGGGTCTATTTATACTTGTAGACTCCTTAAGGGTTACAACCTAAACCCTAATTGGATAATCTTCTCTTAAGGCTATCCAAATCCTTTCCATAGATAAGTCATTGGACGATTTTGAAGCTATCCTAGCTTCTAGAATCCGTCCACTATATATCTATAAGGATTTATAGTCTAAAGCTTAACTATCAAACAATTGATAGTTTATACCCCTTTATTTAATTAATCTCTTTAAGTCACCAAATTAATTCCAATTAATTCTATGACTTATATTAATCAAATAACAATATATTATTCTTTATATTATTCTAATAATATATTAATAATATTTACTCTCTCTTAATAAATCATCCTATCAAGTTGCTATGGTGAAGGCAACCCAAAAGGACCATGCACAACCGGGTCAAATACTTGCCTAATATAGTTGCAGCCTTAGACACTATTCCAACAGTCTCCCAATTGGATAAGTCTAGTAACTATATGCACAAGTTCAATTCGGTTTGCAATCGTAGCTCTCAAAGACGCTATCAAACTTTGATCTAATCAATCTTGTCCTTTAGATAAGGGATCGTACAGTCCTCTGTTAGATATCATGCTGACAATCCTATGGAACGGTTAGTCGAGCATTTAGGTTTCTCGATCTCTGTTTTTTGACATAGAACTTAATCGAACACATCAATTCAGTTCTGACCGGGCCTGGCACATAAGTCAAATCAAATCATCGAGCGGCCGAGATATCACTTTTACCTTCTTAGATAAAAGTTACATATAAACTTCGACTCATATGCATTTACTTATTCACTAATCAACTATACACAACAATGCATTTTATAACACCGAGTTACTGATGCGTTTTCGCATTATCAATGTACAATCAATTAACAAATAACAAACCATATATCTAGGTTTTAAGACTATATGATATTATCGTCTTGCGATCACCCTTTTATATCATATTCCATAAGGTGATTCCAGCAAGCGCGGGTTTGTTCCAATGCTCAAAACTAGTTCATAAGCACTCATGAACGTTGCAGCAACCCTTTGCTGTGTCTAAAACCATTTAGACAATCTACACACCAATTCATGACAATCTTCATTCATATCTACTTCCAACATATGAACGATTGTGGATAATTTGAACAATTCGATTATTCCTAATAAACTCAATTATTCTAGAAGTCAAAACATGCAAAGTGAAACAATAGTTAAACAATTAACATAAGACAGTAACATTACTCATAAATAAAACTCCTTTATTTAATCATCAAATGTTAATTACATTTATCCATTACACGTTTCTAATACTATCTAATCTATGCTAATATCATCCTTCAGCCCAATACTCCTAGCATGCTGCAAGTGCTTAACCCTACTCAGTCCCTTCGTAAGCGGATTTGCTGGGTTATCTTCTGATGATATCCTCTTCACTACGAGTTGTCCTTCTTCTACACGATGTCTAATGAAGTGATATTTTCTGTCGATATGTCTTGATCTACCATGATCCCTCGGTTCCTTGGTCAAGGCAACCGCTCCTTCGTTATCACAGAAAATCTCCATGGGCTCCTTTATGGCAGGTACAACTCCAAGATCACCGATGAAGTTCTTTAGCCGTATTGCCTCCTTCGACGCTTCGCTCGCTGCAATGTACTCTGATTCGCACGTTGAATCAGCTACGGTTTCCTGCTTGGAACTCTTCCATGTCACTGCTCCTCCATTTAGGGTAAAGACCCAGCCCGACTGTGAACAGTAGTTGTCCCTGTCGGTCTGAAAACTGGCGTCACTATACCCTCACACCTTCAAGTCATCACTCCCTCCGAGGACTAAGAACCATTCCTTCGTCCTCCGAAGGTACTTAAGGATATTCTTCACCGCAATCCAATGTGCTCTGCCAGGATTCCCCTGATATCTACTAACCATGCTCAAAGCGAAGGCTACATCAGGGCGAGTACAAGTCATAGCGTACATGATTGAGCCAACTGCGGAAGCGTATGGTACTCAGCTCATTTCTGCTATCTCAACTTCGGTACTCTGACTTTGAGTCTTACTCAATTTGGCATTACTCTGTATCGGTAATTCTCCTTTCTTAGAGTTTTCCATACTAAATCATTTTAGTACTTTATCCAAGTAAGTATTCTGACTAAGTCCAATTAGTCTCTTACTTCTTTCTCTTACTATCCTTATTCCCAAAATATAAGAAGCCTCTCCGAGGTCCTTCCTAGCGAAGCACTTCCCGAGCCAGGACTTAACCTCCTGCAGAGTCGGGATGTCGTTTCCTATGAGTAATATGTCATCGACATATAGAACGAGGAAACTTACTATACTCCCACTGGCTTTGACATATACACAAGATTCGTCTTCACTTCGTACAAATCCAAACTCTTTGACTTTCTCATCGAAGCAAAGATTCCATCTGCGAGATGCTTGCTTAAGTCCATAAATGGACTTCTCAAGCTTACACACTCTATCCGGATGCTTCGGATCCACAAACCCCTCTGGCTGAGCCATGTGAACATCGTCAGCCAACTTTCCATTAAGGAAAGCGGTCTTGACATCCATTTGCCAAATCTCATAATCATGAAATGCGGCAATTGCTAGCATCACTCTAATAGATTTAATCTTCGCAACTGGTGAGAAGGTCTCATCATAGTCAACTCCGGGAGTTTGAGTAAAGCCCTTCGCAACCAATCGTGCTTTATATGTGTGTACTTTTCCGTCCACGTCGGTCTTCTTCTTGAAGATCCATTTGCACCCAACGGCCTTACGTCCGGGCACATAATCAACCAAATTCCAAACTTGGTTATCATACATGGATTGGATTTCGCTATCCATCGCCTCTTTCCACTTCGCAGACTCCGGGCCTGCCATGGCTTCCTTATAGGTATTAGGTTCCTCAAGATTTACTAGTGTACCATCACTAATATACGTGTCCCCTTCGATAGTAATATGAAAACCATAAAACTGGGGATGAACTCTAACTCTATCGGAACGTCTAAGAGGTAAGGATTCGTCAATCGGTTCAACCGGAGTTTCCTCCTCGGGTTGAGTGCCAGCGGTAGAGGTTCCTTCATCTATCGACTCTTGAATCTCTTCAAGTTCGCTTTGCCTCCCACTGTCTCCTTGGCTTATGAGTTCTCGCTCTCGGAAAACTCCTCTCCTCGCAACAAAGACAACATTGTCCTTCGGTCTATAGAAGAGATATCCAAAGGATGTTTGCGGGTAGCCGATGAAAATACATCGCTCACTTCGAGGTTCGAGCTTGTCGTGAGTATCTCGTCTTACAAAAGCCTCGCAACCCCAAACCTTGATATGTGCCAACGAGCGAGCTTTCCCTGTCCACATCTCGTGAGGTGTTTTGGCAACCTTCTTAGTAGGGACTCGATTAAGGATATGGGCGGCAGTCTCTACGGCATACCCCCAAAAAGAGATAGGTAGTGAAGCACGACTCATCATAGAGCGAACCATATCCAATAAGGTTCGATTACGCCTTTTTGCCACACCATTCAACTGCGGTGTCCTAGGAGGCGTCAATTGCGAAACTATTCCACACTCCTTGAGATAATCATGGAATTCAAGACTTAGGTACTCTCCTCCTCGATCGGACCGAAGCATCTTGATTTTCCTACCCAATTGATTCTCCACTTCATTCTTGAACTCTTTGAACTTTTCAAAGGTTTCTGAATTTTGCTTGATTAAATAGATATACCCATATCTACTATAATCATCGACAAAGGTCACGTAGAAGCGGTTTCCATCCTTCGTGGTTGATCTAAACGGTCCACATACATCGGTATGTATTAGGTCCATTAGACCCTCACCCCTTTCACACGTACTCGTGAAGGGTGATTTAGTCATCTTTCCAAGTAAACAAGACTCGCATGTGTCATCTTCCCTAAGGTCGAATGACTCCAACACTCCATCCTTTTGGAGTTGGGCTATGCGTTTCTTGTTGACATGTCCAAGACAACAATGCCACAAGGATGCTTTATCCATACTAGTGGAAGAATCTATATTCAAAACATCATTTCCTAAGTTATCAACAATCATAACAGTTTCATATATTCCATTATAGGGTATAGCTTCAAAGTAAAAGACACCATTTAGATAAGCCAAAATAGAACCATTCTCATTATTAAAAGAAAATCTAAATCCTTTTCTATATAAACCATGAAATGAAATGATGTTTCTAGCCATTTCTGGCGAATAGCATCAATTGTTCAAATCTAAACACAAATTATTCCTAAGCACTAAAGAATACACTCCAATCTTGGTCACAGGCGACGATCTTCTGTTCCCCATGATTAGATTGATCCTTCCTTGCTCCACATCCCTACTTCTTCTTAGTCCCTGCACATTAGAACAAATTTGGTAACCACAACCGGTATCAAGAACCCAAGAAATAGCATGATTAGAATAGTTAGATTTAATTGTGTATATACCTGCGACAGATGGCTTGATCTTTCCTTCTTTGATTGCTTGCAGGTACTCTGGGCAGCTTCTCTTCCAATGTCCTATCTTGTGGCAGTGGTGACACTCTGCCTCCTTCGGGTTAGGACAGGACTTAGCGGGATCAACTTTGGTCCCACTAGAAGAGGCACCATCTCGGGCTTTGACCTTGCGATAGTTCTTCGATAAAGCCTTCCTCTTCTTTCCCTTTCCTTGACTAATAGCCAAGACAGGAGCAGCAGGTGGATTGGGAGTCGGTGCAACAGACTTGTCTTTGAAGTTGCTCTCTGCAACCCTCAAGAGACCTTGGAGTTTGCTTAGCGTGACCTCTTCTTTGTTCATGTGGTAGGTCATCCTAAATTGGTTGTACATCGGAGGCAAAGAGTGAAGCACCATGTCGATCGCCAAGTCTTCTCCAAAGTCAACATTTAACTTACAAAGGCGGTCGACATACCTTTGCATCTTTTGCAGGTGCACGGTAAGAGATTCTCCATGACCCATCTTAGCGGAAATCATGTTGGTGAAAATCTCATAACGCTCTTGTCTCGCGTTCTGGTGGTATCTCTCCAATAAGTCTTGGTGAATCTCGTATGGGTACATGTCCTCGTAGGACTTTTGGAATTCGGAGTTCATGGTGGCAATCATGATGCAATGTACCTTCGTTGCATCTCGCTCATGAGTCTCAAAAGCGGTGATTTCGGCCGGAGTAGCGATTTCGGGGTTGATTTTCTCGAGCTTCTCATCAAGGACATACTCCTTATCCTCATAGCGAGCAATGGTGCGAATGTACCTTATCCATTCGCTAAAGTTCGTTCCATCGAAGGTGACCTTTTGGTAAAGGCTCATCAACGTGAAAGAACTAGCAGCAGCGTTGTTTGCATTCGACATCTACAAAAGAAAAAGGACAAAGATAGATTAGAATAAGAATCCCTAATTATCACCCAATAAGAAAATTAGGGCTAGGATCCAACAATAACATTTACATACTAGAAAAGGGATGCCGTAATCTAACATGCAAATAAATTGAAGGTAAGTGAATGACGATTCACTAATTCTCCATCACAAAACTTAACTATTAGTCCTAAGTGTATTGAGAATTCCTAGGTTCGAATGAGATTCATTGAAACTATTCAATGGCATGTTTAAATCTCGATATGCCCCTCTTGTTTGTGACTGGGATGCCGAGGATCACAGAGCGGGTGTGAATTACCATGCAAATTCACATGGTGCCTTCATTGTTACAATCACCTATTCGATGTGCCGGTAAACCACACACGCTCCATCGAACTATGATAAACAATGAATCACCCTTTGCCACCTTTGCTTAGAACCAATTAGTGTGTCGGTAAACCACACATGCTCCACTAACTTCTTGGCAAGGGTGCAAAGTGTAATTTCATGGGATTGCATCAATTCACTTTTCCTAAAGTAACTAAGATTGGGAAATTTTAAAAAAAAATGTGTAGTTACTTTGTATTACTTATTATACTTTTAATGAGAGGATGAGGTTGCCCTATCCTACCCGTTCGGCTAACGACCCTCCACCAATCAAGCAAGCGGTGGGTGTGAGTGTACACCCATTAAGCGCCATTTTATAGGCCGCAACCTTATACCCACCTTATAGATCGGCTTCGTGAATAAGGCCTACTAACGGTAAGACTAGCATTTAGTTATATATATATATTATTCTAGTAATATCATATTAGTATAGGGTTGTATTTTAAACCTTTTAAAATCTAGGGTTTGAAATTTAGGTTGTCTAAATTAAAACTTTTAATCACAAATATAAATTTCAAAACTTGAGGGCAAGTTTTAAACATTTAAAACATAGAGGATCAAATAACAAATAATTCCAATTAACAATTAATATCCTAATTATCTATATTTGATTTTATTCAAGATTTCTTTGAAAGATAATTACCAAAATAATTAAATAATTAATTAATTATCATATAAGGAAATTAAATATTTTATTAGTTGATAAATACCTTTAACTAGATCAAGATAATAGTCATATATATCAAAAAATCGGATTAAGGTTGATCTATTATGATTAAGGTAAGTTTCCATAAGATAATTATGAAAAAATCCCGAATCTGGCCATTCCTGACGCCTGGACTCACCGAGTGCACAAAGGGACTCGCCGAGTCAGGCCTACTCGCCGAGTCCACTTTGGAACTCGCCGGGTCCATGACTCAGAAACCAAAAATCGAATTTTGCAGGTTTGTTTCAGTTAATCAAGCAACAATTTAAAGAAAACCAAGCAAGGCTCTGATACCACTGATGGGTTTTAACCATAAGAACTTTCCTATGTGCGCATGCAAAACCCTAATGCTTGGATCTAGGCTTTCTAATTAAACATGCTTTGAATCCAAGACTTCCAATGGATAATTAGGTTAAATAACAACATTGAAACAGATCTAGAACCATACCTTTGAATTCCTTGTTTATCTTGTAGTCTTGGAGCTTCTAGAGTCACAAATGTCACTCCTCTAATGGCTTACAAACACCAATAGCAAGGAAGATGATTTAGGAGAGAGGAGAGGGGAGGAAATCGGCCAGGGTTCTCTTACTTAAGGTGAGGTGCTGATTTCCCTTGCCCATGGGGTCTATTTATACTTGTAGGCTCTTTAAGGGTTACAACCTAAACCCTAATTGGATAATCTTCTCTTAAGGCTATCCAAATCCTTTCCATAGATAAGTCATTGGACGATTTTGAAGCTATCCTAGCTTCTAGAATCCGTCCACTATATATCTATAAGGATTTATAGTCTAAAGCTTAACTATCAAACAATTGACAGTTTATACCCCTTTATTTAATTAATCTCTTTAAGTCACCAAATTAATTCCAATTAATTCTATGACTTATATTAATCAAATAACAATATATTATTCTTTATATTATTCTAATAATATATTAATAATATTTACTCTCTCTTAATAAATCATCCTATCAAGTTGCTATGGTGAAGGCAACCCAAAAGGACCATGCACAACCGGGTCAAATACTTGCCTAATATAGTTGCAGCCTTAGACACTATTCCAACAGTGCCAATATCTATTATTTTTGACTGATATAGTAGATTCACTTCTCGTTTCTGGCAGTCTTTACAAAAATATTTAGGAACTAGGCTGGACATGAGTACAGCCTACCATCCACAAACTGACAGACAAAGTGAGAGCACGATTCAAACTCTAGAAGACATGTTGCGAGCTTGCTTGATAGACTTTGGAAAAGCATGGGATACTCATTTACCCCTTGTCGAATTCTCTTACAACAACAGTTATCACACTAGCATAAAGGTTACTCCTTTCGAAGCTCTCTATGGCAGCAAGTGCAGATCACCTCTATGTTGGGCTGAAGTGGGTGACACGCAGCTAGCTAGAAGTCAAGTTCCTGACGGTACTCTCACTGGTCTGGAAATCATTTGCAAAACTACGGACAAAATTGTACAAATCCGACAGCAACTTAAAGCTTCCAGAGGTAGATAGAAAAGCTACGCTGACAAAAGAAGAAAACCTTTGGAATTCCAGGTTATTGACCGCGTCATGTTAAAGGTCTCACCCTGGAAGGGCATGATACACTTTGGAAAGCATGACAAGCTGAATCCAAGGTACATAGGACCATTCGATATTCTTGCTAGAATCAGTCCAGTAGCTTACAAACTCCAACTACCTCAAGAACTAAGTAACATACATCCTGATTTCCACGTCTCAAACTTGAAAAGGTGTCTGTCTGACGATACTCTTGTAATTCCACTCGACGAACTCGAGATCGACGAGAGCCTCAACTTCGTGGAAGAAACAGTAGAGATCATGGACTGAGAGGTCAAGTAAACAAAGCAAAGCCCTATTCCTATAGTGAAGGTTCGCTGGAACGCCAAGCAGGGACCTGAATTCACTTGGGAGCACGAGGATCAAATGAAATTGAAATATCCTCATCTTTTTGCTTAGTTACTTGTAGTTTCTTAATTACTTAAACTCTAATTTTGGGATGAAATTCTCTCTGACGGGGGGATAATGTGACAACCCGAAATTTCTATCTTGTACAGTCTTTTAAATTCAACCACAGTCAGACTCATTTCTGCTATCTTTTAGCATTGTCTAAGGTCTGTTTGAGTGTACGTTCTAAGCCTAGTTCATTCAAGGTTTGGGTTTAGGGATAAGTTAACTTAAGTTCATTGTATTACATTTGGGCCAAACACTCCAGTTAGAGGATTGTACGGCCGTACACATGAGTGTGCGGCCGTACACCCAAGGGTGGCCGTGAACCCAATCATATATATATATATATATATATATATATATATATATATATATATATATATATATATATATATATATATATATATTAGTTTTTCCTTCATTTCCTCACACTGATCACACTTTCACCTCATGAAATCTGATGCTCTATCGACTATCATCAAGTTTTACACCTTAATCTTCAAAGATGTAAGTATCCCATCCATTGAATTTTTGATACATGGATTTATCTAGTGAAGATCCATGATTTAATCCATGAAATCTTCTCTTTCGCTTAGATCTTCAAATGTAGATTCACTTCTCTTTTCTGGCATTCTTTACAAAAATATTTAGGAACTAGGCTGGACATGAGTATAGCCTACCATCCACAAACTGACAGACAAAGTGAGAGCACGATTCAAACTCTAGAAGACATGTTGCGAGCTTGCTTGATAGACATTGGAAAAGCATGGGATACTCATTTACCCCTTGTTGAATTCTCTTACAACAACAGTTATCACACTAGCATAAAGGTTACTCCTTTCGAAGCTCTCTATGGCAGCAAGTGCAGATCACCTCTGTGCTGGGCTGAAGTGGGTGACACGCAGCTAGCTAGAAGTCAAGTTCCTGACGGTACTCTCACTGGTCTGGAAATCATTTGCAAAACTACGTACAAAATTGTACAAATCCGGGAGCAACTTAAAGCTTCCAGAGATAGATAGAAAAGCTACGCTGACAAAAGAAGAAAACCTTTGGAATTCCAGGTTATTGACCGCGCCATGTTAAAGGTCTCACCCTGGAGGGGCATGATACACTTTGGAAAGTGTGACAAGATGAATCCAAGGTACATAGGACCATTCGATATTCTTGCTAGAATCGGTCCAGTAGCTTACAAATTCCAACTACCTCAAGAACTAAGTAACATACATCCTGATTTCCACATCTCAAACTTGAAAAGGTGTCTGTCTGACGATACTCTTCTAATTCCACTCGACGAACTCGAGATCGACGAGAGCCTCAACTTCGTGGAAGAAACAGTAGAGATCATGGACCGAGAGGTCAAGTAAACAAAGCAAAGCCCTATTCCTATAGTGAAGGTTCACTGGAACGCCAAGCAGGGACCTGAATTCACTTGGAGCGCGAGGATCAAATGAAATTGAAATATCCTTATCTTTTTGCTTAGTTACTTGTAGTTTCTTAATTACTTAAACTCTAATTTCGGGATGAAATTCTCTCTGACGGGGGGATAATGTGACAACCCGAAATTTCTATCTTGTACAGTCTTTTAAATTCAACCACAGTCAGACTCATTTATGCTATCTTTTAGCATTGTCTAAGGTCTGTTTGAGTGTTCTAAGCCTAGTTCGTTCAAGGTTTGGGTTTAGGGATGAGTTAACTTAAGTTCATTGTATTACATTTGGGCCAAACACTCCATTTAGAGGATTGTACGGCCGTACACATGAGTGTACGACCGTACACATGAGTGTGCGGCCGTACACCCAAGGGTGGCCGTGAACCCAAACATATATATATATATATATATATATATATATATATATATATATATATATATATATATATATATATATATATATATATATATATATATTAGTTTTTCCTTCATTTCCTCACACTGCTCACACTTTCACCTCATGAAATCTGATGCTCTATCAACTATCATCAAGTTTTACACCTTAATCTTCAAAGATGTAAGTATCCCATCCATTGAATTGTTGATACATGGATTTATCTAGTGAAGATCCATGATTTAATCCATGAAATCTTCTCTTTCGCTTAGATCTTCAAATCTTCTTCAGTTCCACCAAGAACACCTACATGTTCTTGAGCCTTGGACTCTTTAGAAGCCTTCAAAAGTGTGTGTATCTCTTCTATCTGCTTGTTAAGCTTGAGAAACACTTGATTCCTAGCCTTGATTCATCATCTAATGCATGAACACAAAGGGTGTACGACCGTACACACTTCATATGGCCGTAAATCCTTGTTTAAATCATGTATAGGCCTCATATTCACCCCATGTTTCAACATAAGACCATTAACACTTAATGGGTGCTAGTTAGGGCCATAAACACCCACTTTTACATGCTTTTTTAATGAGTATACGACCGTACATGTAACATCCAAAAAATACATCCCAAAATTTTTTGTTTTAATAGTAATAAAACCAGATACTGATCGTCACATCATAAAACCATATGTCAAATATCTCAACCCATAATAAAATGTCATAAACATTTGTGCCAAATCAATCTATGAATCAAAACAATCTACTAGGAAAAGACTGAAGCGGTGGTGTATGCGATGCCATCATCCTGAGCTCTTCCCTTTACTTGCGGAAGTACCTGAAACCAAAATTGAAACTGTAAGCACAAAGCTTAGTGAGCTCCCCCAAACTACCACATACCATACATAACATAAAAAGCATCTACTTGGCCTGCCCACTGCATCGAACCGAAGTCCGGAAACTAACCAGGGCCTTGCCCTCTGCATCGGACCGTAGTCCGGAACTAACTTCATCGGACCGAAGTCTGGAACTGATTGGAACCTTGTCCCCTGCATCGGACCAAAGTTCGGAACTGACTGAACATAACAAAGCATAAACATATCAGCTAACATGGATACATATACTGCATACTTCATCGGAACATAGACCGAAACACATTACACCAAACATGCTTGAATCATAATAACATCAAGCACCCTAACTACTGCATCAGACCGAGGTCCGAAACTACTGATAATTAAACGGGTCGGGATTGTGGTCGTGGGCCCATTCCTACTGGAAGGAAGACTCACCTCATAACCTAGTTGTTGAAGGGACTGCTCCGGAATCTGTCTGTTGTGGCTCCGGTTTCACCCCGGCTACAATTTCCATAAGCACCATCAATCAAATACTGATAATAATACTGAGGGTAAAATGACTCTCTTACCCCTGGTCCAAGTCATCCTAACTGTCAAAGTCAACATTCAGTTGACCTGACTCGTCGAGTTAGGTCACCAACTCATCGAGTCCTTACTCTTACTTTCTTGATTCTACTCGCTACTACTCGTCGAGTTTTGGCACAAACTCGGCGAGTTCCTCTTTGTTACTAACACTCCGACAATCTGCATCCGACTCGCCGAATTGTATGAACAACTCGTCGAGTTCTCCTTCATCAGATGAACATTCTAGCTGTGACTTGCCGAGTTGTATGAACTACTCGTCGAGTATGTTCTTGAGGCATGAAGATTGCCTTAGACTCGCCGAGTCAGGGAATTGACTCGCCGAGTCTTCCACGAATGAATCTAACCCTCTAGCTCACCGAGTCCATCTCTCACTCACTGGTTCCACTTGGCATAACTCGAAAAAGGGAAAAACAGGGGACTCGCGACTCGACTCGTCAAGTCTGAAGAACGACTCGCCGAGTCGTATTCATGCAAACACTATATACTCGATTCTGCTTGAAACCAGTCCATACCATTCATAGATCTGGATTCTTGGGACTTGATTAACACGTAAAGTTTCCAACTTTACGTGTAAATAACATCAAATGAACATTTTAAGGTTCAAAGCACACTAAAAGAGTAGATCTAGAGCTTCCATGCAAAATGGATCCATAAAGGTGCTAGATCTAAGCTTCTGGAATTCAAACCTAGTTAGATCCGAAGGCCAATCAACTCCATGAGTCCTCTATGCTACTACTAAGCCAAAAAATGGTTCAAGAGTAGCTTTAATGGCTTCAAAAAGAGGATTTAAGCATAGAAACTGAAAAGGGCCAAGATATACCTTACTATCTTCTGAAATTCCTCAAAGATCTAGGATCTCCTTCTTCTCCTCTTGATCTACCTTCCTTCTTCTCTCAAAATCTTCAAAGAACACACCAAAATCACACAAAATACAAAGGGGGCTCTAGGGTTTCGAGAATGATGCTCTGAGGGGTGATGGGGGCTGACTTGTGGCCTCAAAAGTTGTTTAAATAGGGTACAAACCCTTGAAATTAGGGTTTCATCCAGACTGGCGGACTCGCCGAGTTCGGAATATAGACTCGCCGTGTCGCCAACTTAAACGTGCTCGAAATCCCGACTCTACTCGACGAGTCCAGCTACTGACTCGTCGAGTTCCCCTTAAAACTTGAAGAAAAATAAATGTAAATATATAAATATCATACCAAAATTGGGTTGTTACAGTACACTCTATGGCCGTACACATCATGACTGTACACTCCATGGCCGTACACATCATGACCGTATACTACATGGGCCATACACATATTGGCCGTACACTCCCTTAAGTGACCATAAACCACTTTAGTACAATCACATGTGATTGTAACACTTCAATTCAAGTGTTTCCTAGTCCCTAAAGTGGTTTCTTATATAATTAGTTGTTTTGTACACTAATTATATCCACATATGTGTCATTATATGCTAATAGGATCCGTTTGTGCTCAAGACTTCACTTGACACTTAGCATCCTACATCGACCTTTCACTCAAATCACTCACTTCAGGTGAGTTCATACCCTCATATTTTCGTAGTTTTTACTATTTTAGGGGGGGGGGAGATACAAGTCTAACACAAAGATATTGTTTTATAAACAAATGGTTTCAAATATCTTATCAATATGGATTTCAGATATCATCAAATCAAATGGTTTTCAGTGATTGTCTCAAAATGATGTCAAGTCACCAAAATGTATTTCAAATTATCAAACTTCTTTTAAGTGTCTTTATAAACTTATATTTCTCCCATAAATCATACTTATATATATATATATATATATATATATATATATATATATATATATATATATATATATATAATTTAAAAGGCTTAGGACTGATAACCCACTTTGGTTCCTTTTACTTGTTTGGACGTGGGACTTCAAGTATCAGTTATTTTTCTAAGTATCATTTAAATTTTACTTATATATATTTGTATATGTATACAAGTATAAAAGTTAGTTCATTTAGTTCAGTTATCCTTTGTAATATGTTGAGCAAAGGGTTGCATTCATGAATACTCGGTATCAATTCTGAAAGTACATATAAATTATAATAGGTATAATTTATGATTCACAGAATGTTAATTCACGATTCAAGTATACCAAAGTACATTGTTTTACAAGAACAAAGGTTTGATTCAAAACTATTCAAGGGTATACATCTTTTAGGTACATGTTAAGAATACTAATTCAAGAACATACTATCAATCATTTATTTCAGACATACACGCCTACGAGTAACAATTGTTATCAACGGCTTTCAACGTACTCATAGCGTTGGGTCACGACATCTAGTCAGTATGGTTATAATAACTCATATAAAAGATATTAACAATACGTTTGTGTATAATTAACTAAACTTGTGTACATTTTCAAAGTACTAGTTTACAAGATACAATTTACAGTATTACATTACAGTTTACAATAACAATTGATGAAACCAGATACACTCTCAGATACAAGTTTACAAAAGGATTACAAACACAAAACATTGGTTTATAAATCGCTTAGTTTTATGTAACTAAAACTACTTTTCATATACAACAGAAAATATAGGATTTTCTGGAACATTTTACAAATACAAGGAACAGAAAACATTCTTTCAAACATAAATACTTATGTACTCACTCAACTTTACGCTGATACTCTTTTTTCAAATTACTTGTATTCTCAGGAACCAGTAGATAGGTACTCCTCATGCTTTTGAGAAGATGGATACATTTATGTCTTGTCTTCTTCTTTTATATAACAATTTGGTTTTAGTATACAATGATGAAACACATGTAAATACTTATACTTTTTAAATACAGTGGTTGTTTGTACTCTGATTACTATAATGCATGTGTTGTGATACTACAAATGAAGTCCTCCACCCCCAGACATTTCCACCGTCTGGTTTGGGAGTGAAGCGTCATGATCAGGGGTACATTTACAGTTGTAACGTCGATTATAAGGGCTCACGTTAATATATTAAAATTTGCCACAGAGCTTAGATTACCATTAGAGACGCATTGTATGGTAATTAAGATATGTTAGGATCGTTAGAAATCCTTGAAAGATAGTAAATTAGGATTAAGAAAAGACAATCCAGATTAAAATATGTTAGGATCGTTAGAAATCCCTGAAAGATAATAAATTAGGATAAACAAATGACAATCCTAAATAAAATACGTTAGGATCGTTAGATATCCTGAAAAGATTGTCATTTAAGATCTATAAAGGATATCTTAAAAGATAGAAGACTATATAAATAAATAAGAAAGGTTTTCACAAAAGAAAAGTATTCTTAAAAAGAATGTAAAAACCAAAAATTTCAACACAATTTAAACTTTTCAAAAACAACCCATTTAATAGTTGTTATTACAAAAAGATTTTCAATACATTTATTATCAGAGTACTCCCAGATCCATGTCATAAACAAAAACATGAGGAGCGGTACGATCGCGCCTTCGCCTTGCCACAGTCTCCTGAAGAACCTGAAAAACATTTAAAGTACAACTGTAAGCCCGAAAGCTTAGTGAGATACCCCCAAAATACCAACCACAATTACGCCCTTCCAGGCCACGACCTTCCGGTCCCAAACATATCGCCTTCCGGCCCATAACATATTGCCTTCCGGCCCGTAACATATTGCCTTCTGGCCCATAACATAAATAGCATACATAACACAATGGAACATAGAACAGCCATGCATATCGGGTCAAACTCCAGTCCAAACAACCAGGTGCACATAACATATAATCATATAACAGTTCACAGTCAACAAATCGATCAAATAGATCACATAACATATCATCACCCTAACCAGGATACCGTCCTAGCCGATCACTAGCATAACATCACCCTACGTCTCAGCCAAAATACTACTTACGCGCATACGCCTTTCCAAGCCATGACCTTCCGGTCCACATAACATGGAATGCCTTCCGGCCCACAACATAATGCCTTCCGGCCCATAACATATACGCCTTCCGGCCCATAACATAATGCCTTCCGGCCCATATCAAGCAATACCATAACAGACAACTATCCGGATTTCCATCCGATAAAGGGCCGGCCTTGGTGTCGTATACCCTGTCGATATAATGAGGATAACTCACCTCGCATTGCCGAAACTCTGAACTGAAGAGCAGGTTCTCGAATCACCAACTCACCGCAAATCCCGAACTAACCACCAACAAAATGAACATTAGATCAATCATACACTACTTATCGGACCAAAACCATAGTCCAAATCTCATACAAAGTCCAACATTGGCCCAATTTACCAAATTGGGCCCACTTCACCAAATGGGCCTAGAACCAATGTCCATAACCATAATTGGGCCCAAAATACTCTATCCATAAATTCCTAGACTTGGCCCAATAACCAATTGTCCATCAACGGCCCAAACTCAAAGCCCAAAAATGAAAGTCCAACAGGAGGAGTACGCTGGTAGTACCCTCCTTGGTATGATGGGCGTACTGCATTGAAACGCAACGAGGATCGGGGCTTTGGCCCGCTACGCGGGGCGTAACTGAAATGCTCATTATGTCCTTTTAACCTCTTAATGGCTTAAGCTCTTAAGCTCAAACTTCAGATCCATAGGCCAAATATGATTAGAATTCATAAAGTCTCAGACTATATCACTTGGGACGTCCTTAAGCTCTTAATCCAAGGTCTTAATCCATTAAGACCTATATATCTCACACATGGAACAACTACAGCCCTTGGGACCTCATTTTTCTCACTCAAGACCTCTCCAAAGGTCTGAAAGGACAGATAATCTTGACCAACTCGAAACATGCAACAAGGTGGGGACTTTTGGGACAAGAATGGTGACAAAGCTTCAAAATACACAGATCTATACAATATGAAGGTCAAGCAAGAAACTTTATACCTCAAACAAGCTCCAAAGGATGGTATCTCTTCAGATCTACAAGCTCCACACGTTCCTCTTCTCCAGTGTCGGACCACTCCGATCATAACTCTACACTGCCGCTTTCACTTCCGTGAATTTACTCTTCCTCTCGGAGCTACACTCCTCTCTCTCTTTCCTTACTAAGGAAATCCTCTTAGCTGCCTTGTCACCACGACAAGTGCCACGGTGCTCACCCAACGATGCACCACCCTTTTATAGCATAACCGCTATCCATGCAACACACACACATGCTCTGAATCTGCTCGCAAAGACTCTCGAGTCCATGCACCCTCTCCACTAATCGAGATCAATACCCGAGGCCAGACCTTCTAGTGCTACACATCGCGACATACTCAATCCAATTCCTCGAACCGGACTAACAACACTTGCAGAGTCTTCAGCATGACTGGACCGCCTCACCAGGCCTTCAGCCAATCTGGACCACTCTCAGAACCTTCGGCCTGACTGATACGCCTTCCGGCCTTCAGTCTATCCGGACCGCTCAACTAGCATTCATCATTCCGGGTATCTCTCCGGGAAATCCTCCCATGCATACTGTTCTAGCCCTCAGGGGTTCCGAACTCTACCTCCATCAAACATTATCGATCCCAGCCTGAACCCAGGCCCTTCGCAATCAATGCCATAAATATGTATTCCGCCCCGCGCACCTGCTACTCACCCATACCAGTCTGCTCTCGGTTGAAGGAAATACCGCCGAATCCCAAGCAGCTAAACAATCTCTCAAGCCTATCGATCATCCGGAGAATTTCCAATTCTCCCCCACTTAGGGCACTGACTAACAACCACCGGTCGCTATCACCGCCCTCCCAAAATAACCTTGCGCAAAACCCAACACTTACACGCAGACTGATTCCCAATAGCACTAGCAACCTTCACAAAACACATTTCCACACTGATCATCCCGCTCGAAAGGAACCCAATCTTCAATTATCCACTCCTCAGACTGCAGATGCCACCCGGCATTCAAGCCAACGCCATATCCGCTAATAACCCTCACAATGATAACCAGCGGAAACCCGAAACACTAACCCATAACCATACCAAACCCTCAAGGGACAACGGATACCAAAACGAAAAAACATACAACATGACCAGCAGAGAATAACGCACCACATTAATCACAAGATAACAAGATATCAAGAAAGGAACATACCCGCCGCTGCATTCGGCACTGCTCTGACCTCCTCTGCTAAAAGCTGAAAAGCACGGCCCTGAGCCCTTAGGGGCTCCGCTCCACCCTGACCTCCACCTGTGATCCTCAAAGTGGCCGGTGTTGGAGCCTGCACCGGTCCTGCAACAAACTGTGGGCAGTTGACCCTCAAGTGCCCAACCTGATGACAATGATAACAAATTCTCAAATCCTGAACCTGCACTGACTGCCGACAATCCCTCGCATAGTGCCCCTCCTTTCTGAACTTGCAGCATGCGCCACCGGACCTACAAACTCCAGTGTGACCCCTCCCACACTTCCCACAAGTGTGACTACTCTGCTCTCCTACCCTGGAATCAACGTTCTTAGACCGTTTCGTTGCCGGCTGCGACTGCACCGGAGCTTGCCTCAACTCATGCAACTGCAACACAACCTCTAATTCACACCGCCTGGCGGCCTCTTGCAACTCCAACAAGGTCTCGCACCTCTACGCGGACACAAACTGTCTGATATCTCTCTTGAGCATACTAAGATATCAGGACATCTGGCCTGCTCCGAAGCGAACTTAGGGCAAAGCATCACCCTCTCAGTAAACGTCCCGGTGATCTCCGTCACCGACTCCAAACCCTGCTTTAGCTCGAGGAACTCCTGAGCTGATCTTTCTCTCTCAACCCGCGGAACATAACGAGTACCGAACATCTCTCTGAACTGACCCCATGAAACCGCAGCCCTCTACGCATCCGAATATGACCCCATGGTCAGCCTCCACCAATCCTTCGCCCCGAGCCTTAACAGGTTCAGAGCACACCTCACCCTCTAATCAGCAGGGCATGGACACGTGAAGAAACACCCCTCCACGTCTGATAACCATCTCATAGCAACGATCGGGTCCTAAACTCCATCAAAGGTGGGAGGCTTCGCATTATCGAAGTCCCGATACTGAAAACCTCTACTAGCTCCTCCCCTCTGCCACTGCTACAGCCGCTGTAGCCGCCACGGCAGCCGTCTCTGTGAGAGCCGCATAGCGCTCATCAAAATACTCCACCATGGCGGTCTTGATAGACCCAAACAGTTCCGGCAACTCGGCCCGGAACAACGCAGCAACCTCATCATGCAGGATCTCACGAATCCTCGCATCCAACTCGCACGTGCTCGACTGACCAATAACCTCGGGAGGCGCTGACCCGTCCAGAACTCCCTTCCTGCTCCCGATCCTGACCCGGATCCACTTCCAGCATGCATCGGAATCTCCATACTGGAAAGAAACACCACAAAATCTCCGACACTTCCCACTATCCCGGGAACCAACTCTCAACCCAACCCTAGAGGTCATGGTTTCCCTGATACGCATACGGGTCCTGTGCTTCTAGTAGTACGGGCCCGTACTACCTTCCACACCTACCCATATTTGTATGAAGTACTACCACAACGACCTAGAGAAAACATGCAAACAAGCGCTCAACCCTCACCACTAGAGGAACACTGGAAATCTCCCACAAGGAAACCCTAGGTTACATGCATCACAAATCAGGCAGCATTATCACAAAATTCTGAAGATCCCTAGCCTAGCACTAGCATGTTGTTCTATCAATGCTCAAAACAATTATCATGTATGGTATTTTAGGGTTACTTACTGGCTCCGGCTGATCGTACCTCCGCGTCCTCTCTTTTCTTAATTTGAAAACCATTTGAAATTCTCTTTTTGAAAACTCTCCTTGATTTGAGACTGGATTCACACGAATGTTCCTCCAATTCACTCAAACCAAGGCTCTGATACCAACTTGTAACGACCAAAAATTTCAACACAATTTAAACTTTTCAAAAACAACCCATTTAATAGTTGTTATTACAAAAAGGTTTTCAATACATTTATTATCAAAGTATTCCCAGATCCATGTCATAAAGAAAAACACGAGGAGCAGTACGATCGCGCCTTCGCCTTGCCACAGTCTCCTGAAGAACCTGAAAAACATTTAAAGTACAACTGTAAGCCCAAAAGCTTAGTGAGATACCCCTAAAATACCAACCACAATTACGCCCTTCCAGGCCACGACCTTCCGTTCCCAAACATATCGCCTTCCGGCCCATAACATATTGCCTTCCGGCCCGTAACATATTGCCTTCCGGCCCATAACATAAATAGCATACATAACATAACGAAACATAGAACAGCCATGCATATCGTGTCAAACTCCAGTCCAAACAACCAGGTGCACATAACATATAATCATATAACAGTTCACAGTCAGCAAATCAATCAAACAGATCACGTAACATATCATCACCCTAACCAGGATACCGTCCTAGCCGATCACTAGCATAACATCACCCTACGTCTCAGCCAAAATACTACTTACGCACATACGCCTTTGTAGGCCATGACCTTCCGGTCCACATAACATAGAATGCCTTCCGGCCCACAACATAATGCCTTCCGGCCCATAACATATATGCCTTCTGGACCATAACATAATGCCTTCCGGCCCATATCAAGCAATACCATAACAGACAACTATCCAGATTTCCATCCGATAAAGGGCCGGCCTTGGTGTCGTATACCCTGTCGATATAGTAAGGATAACTCACCTCGCATTGCCGAAACTCTGAACTGAAGAGCAGGTTCTCGAATCACCAACTCACCGCAAATCCCGAACTAACCACCAACAAAATGAACATTAGATCAATCATACTACTACTTATCGGACCAAAACCAAAGTCCAAATCTCATACAAAGTCCAACATTGGCCCAATTTACCAAATTGGGCCCACTTCACCAAATGGGCCTAGAACCAATGTCCATAACCATAATTGGGCCCAAAATACTCTATCCATAAATTCCCAGACTTGGCCCAATAACCAATTGTCCATCAACGGCCCAAACTCAAAGCCCAAAAATGAAAGTCCAACAGGAGGAGTACACTGGGCGTACCCTCCTTGGTACGCTGGGCGTACTGCATTGAAACGCAACGAGGATCGGGGCTTTGGCCCGCTACGTGGGGCGTAACTGAAATGATCATTAAGTCCTTTTAACCTCTTAATGGCTTAAGCTCTTAAGCTCAAACTTTAGATCCATAGGCCAAATATGATTAGAATTCATAAAGTCTCAGACTTTATCACTTGGGACGTCCTTAAGCTCTTAATCCAAGGTCTTAATCCATTAAGACCTATATATCTCACACATGGAACAACTACAGCCCTTGGGACCTCATTTTTTTCACTCAAGACCTCTCCAAAGGTCTAAAAGGACAGATAATCTTGACCAACTCGAAACATGCAACAAGGTGGGGACTTTTGGGACAAGAATAGTGACAAAGCTTCAAAATACATAGATCTATATAATATGAAGGTCAAGCAAGAAACTTTATACCTCAAACAAGCTCCAAAGGATGGTATCTCTTCAGATCTACAAGCTCCACACGTTCCTCTTCTCCTTTGACAATTTCTCTTTTCTCCTTCAAGCCTTTCTTTTGCCAAAATGAACTTTCCAAGGTCAAACACATCCAACAATGGAGAGAACACGAGATCTAGGGTTTTCTGAGGTTGAAGATGAGCTTATGGAGGCTGGGGTACGAACCAACATGTTCCTTATATAGTGGCTGACCCTAAATTAGGGTTTGGAGCTTCTGGGAGTACGCTGGGCGTACTTACCCGGCCACCTCGCCATCTTTCCCCCTATTACGCTGGGCGTACGTCCAGCTTACGCTAGGCGTACCCAGCCAAACTTCAAAATGCAAACATGCATGCCATGCATGCATGGGACCCTTTATCCACTTATACCACAAAGAGCTATAAACAATGATCAACTTCAAAATACCGCAACTCCTCTAATCTAAGCCCGCTCTCAAATAACTTTACATTCATACGAGGGTGATGAGAAGCCCAATGCTTTTAACAACATACACCAGCCCGAAACCTCTTCGGTTGAAACCCATTTCCTAAAAAAGACCAGAACTACCCTTCCTCTTAAACCTCAGGGACTTATAATTAAACACTTAAAGAACGGGGTGTTACAAAGAAATTCAAAGATTCGATATAAAAACTCGTGCACTCACCAACATTATGCTTATTTTCAAAATGCATGTATTCTCATGTTAATAGAATTGGCGCTCTGAATACTGTCACACAACTTGGTGTTTCTGCCAAAGGTCGGGTAGGGGGTGTGATATAATAGCTTTAACCGTTGGGTAGAACACCAAACTACGAAACCAATGTGAGCTGTTCCGATAGGTTACAATCTTCACAACTCATCGGAGGTGAGCAGTAATCGACGTGTGAAACACCAAACCGCGAAACCAATGTCAAATGTTCCGATGAGTTCTGATCTTCATAGCTTATCGGAGGTGAACTATACCGTTCGCATTTATGAAGTCATTTTCACATATCAACATCCATTTTTCGTTTTCGTAGTACCGTCCGCAGTTAAGAACCCATTTTCACAGATCGGAAGTTGTTTTCGATTCTGAAGTACTATTCGCGATTCTAAAGCCATTTCCGATTCCGAAGTCATTTTCATTTCCGAAGTCATTTTTCAGTTCTGAAGTAATTTTCATAGATCAACCCTAGCCGGAGGTTTCCCTTACTTTCAATCTTGTATAAACTTAAACAAGTGTGCACTCCACACTTTCCTTACTTTTTTAATGTTCCTCAAGATTGAGTTTGGTCAGCAATTGAATCCATTACCATTAAATATAATTAGTGAAACAATTTACCAACAATGCACCCACCTTATTCGATAGCGAAGCTAATTTCTAAGTCAAGCTGTTTCCACATCTCAAAAGATTCCTCATCCTTACTATTGGGCTTATAGTGTTGCGTCATGGGCTCAGTCCTTAGCCCAGTTTTGGTTGCCGGTTTGGGCCTGTCCAACTGTGCATGTTTTTCTTCTAGGGTTTTGATATTTAAGGTGCATGCATGCATCCTTTGTTAGTAACGCTTTTATTAATTTTCTCTCTCAAGTATTGTAAACCCTTGCTCGCCTCTACAGTAGAAGTTCTTCATCGAGCTTTGCTGAGGCGTGATTATATTTGAATCATAAGCATTACGTTGATTCCATACTGTGTTCATATTTATATTGTGTTTGAATTGTTTGTTCATCATCTTTTTACCTGTGAAAGATCTAAACGATCTGAGATTTATTCTCATCAATTGGTATCAGAGTAAGAGACTGTGTAATTCATACACATCTCTTCTGTCGAAGAAGTTATTAGGGTTTTATTCCGCATTGATTTATATTAATTGAGCTGTCATTCCTTATTGACGTATCTCATTAATTGTCGATCTTACTATAATTAATAAAATTACAATTCTGATTTTAAACAGGTAATCGATCAAACACAATCACAATGTCCATGGATGATTCTCAAACCAATCCAATCAACATCTCCAACAGCATTGGTTCAACAACAAGGATTCCAATCTTGTATACTCAAGATTATGAAGTTTGGACGCATCACTTTGAAGATTATGTGATCGACTCAGAAGATAATGGGTACTTGATCTAGGAAGCTATCACTGTTGGCCCATTCGCTCACTCAAGCACCTCAAAGATTGTCAAAACCCAGAAGGAGTACAATCAGCTTGTGAATGATGTGAAAGATATTCCTCAAGACGAGAATGAGAAGTTCCAATGCAACATCAAGGCCTTAAGAATGATTATGTTTGCTTTGCAGTCAGATACGTTCCATTTGGTGAGTTCTTGCGCTACAACTAAAGAGATATGGGACAGGCTGAAAGAATTGTATTCTACTGATGAAGATCTGGAACATTCGATACAAACTCTGTTGCTTTCTGAATTTGGTGATTTCAAACAGAAGCCCGAAGAGAAACTTGTTCAGGCTTTTGATCGCTTTAATCATCTTTTAAGTAAGTTGATAAAGCATGGGATCGAAAGGAAGGTTATTAAATAGAATGTCACATTCATGAACGGTCTAAGACTTGAATGGATGGCAGTTGTGTCCACAGTTAAGGCACATGAACAGTTTAAATTGTATTCTCTGGCGAAACTTGTGGGAATTCTGAAGTCCCATGAAAGTGCACTATCTAAGGAGATGAACGTGGTTTCCAGTCTGGGTTCGTTAGCCCTTGTTTCTAAAGGGAAAAAGTTCTGTTGAAGAAGAAGAATTGGATCTTGCTGATCTAACCGGTGAAGAATATGCCCTGATGGTTTCTAACCCTAGAAAGTTCATCAAAAGAAAATTCCCAGCCAACAAGAACCAAAACTGGCAGGGAAGTTACAGCTCTGAAAAGGTGAAGGAGGAACCGAAGGTAGGTTCGAAGTCAGAAGAATCCAAGAAAGAGGTGAAAATTGGTGGTGACTCAGGATTTGATTGCCATTACTGTGGAGGCAAGAATCACTTCGCCAAGGATTGTATGCTGAAGAAAAAGGCAGAAAAGATAGATGAGGATGACGAGGAAGCGAGCCTCATGAGACGATTAGAGGAGAGTAAGAAAAGAAAATCAGCTGCTAACAATAAAACCATGAATGCTTTGATTATGCAGGATACAGGTAACCGTGATGAATTCGGTGGAGTGGAAGTATGGTCCACGGATTTAGAGGACGAAGAAGTAAGAAAACCCACTCATGGCAAGGCGATGTTGGTAAAAGAAGAACCTGCTGCAGGAAAGTGTTTGATGGTGACCGAAGGAGTATCTCAAATGAGAGGATATACTACTGATGGTGGGCTGGAAGGTGAGAAGGAGTGAGAGGACAGGTGTTTTGCTGCGAAACATGTTAGTGCACAGATCAACGAATGTGATGAGTTGATCAAGAAGGTACAAAATATTCTTGCTTCTCTAAAAATACCTGTAACTAACTATGAAAAGGAACTGAATAGTTTAAAATCTAAACTTTCTAGTATAAGTAGCAGTCTTACCCAAACCCGTGTCACAAACTCTAACCTGACTGATCAAATTAGCAGGATATCGTCGAAGAGTGAGGAAAGGAGGATGTGGATTGAGCAGAAGGAGAAAGAGTTGATTAGGTCGAAGGATGAATCAATTTATTTGCAACGAGACAATCTTAAGCTTTTAAAACAACAAAATGTTTTTTGTTTGATTGCTAAAAGACTTTATTTTAATATCACTCAGTTGCATCTCGAGTGTGAAATAGGAAAGAAGATACATCGCATGATTTTACCCTTCCTTGAGTTAAAGGAGGATGAAGTCGATGCCGAAGCTTACAACTGTGAAAACGATGTATCTTCTGATGAGGTCTCACCTGCATACAAAATTGGTCTTGACAAAATTGAGTCCTACATAAAGTCCAAAGACCATAAGGACATGCTCAAAAATCTGTTAGATGAGAATGATATATTGAAGTTAAGAACCGAAACTGTACAAAAATTTGACTCATTGAATGCCAAATTAAGTTCAGAAAATAAAATTGATGTTGAAAATGCATCTGAACTTAATGAGGATGATGATCTGAGTGAAATCTCTGTAGAGGATTTGGTGGACTGTTCCGAATTTGTCAAAAGCGAACCTAAAACTCACAAAAATCTGATTTCTAAAAATTCCGTTGAGTTCGCTCGCTCATCAACAGACAAGACCAAAATTCTCAAGGAAAAAGTTGTTGTGTATCAAAAGGTACAAACCACTCCAAATCAAGTCTACACAATTCCAGGAGTCACTCCACAACAAATAGCAGAACTGACTGCTATGGTGGAAAAAGATAATGCAGCTGGATGTGATGAGTTTTTTTGGTCAACACCAATAGACAACGTTGATGAGACAAAAGGCCTATCTCAGAAAACCTCTTGGAGAGTGAAGGGTAGGTACGTGCCCAAACCACTTAATGAGCCTGCAAGATATGATGTGCCAAGCACAAGTGGCACCAAAATATCTTTGGCGAATCAGTGCAAACTACCAGTGAAACATCTTCGTCAAAGAGCGAAAGCAATGCTCGTGTTCCAAACAAAAAGGCCAACATCCACAAAAATCCAAAATAGGTGGTAGAACGAAAACACCAACGAAATATGAGATACAAGAAGAATCTCTCAGAAAGAAAACAGTTTTGGAGATCTCAAAATCCTCATTACGGTAGGTATGAGAGGACGCATAAGTCTCAAGGAGAATCAAGAAGTAACCGACAGGAGGGTTTCGGTCCCGCGAATGAAAGGAACCGAAAGAACGGTTTCGGTCCTCAGAACATCAGCAACCAAAAGAATGGTTTCGGTCCTCAGAACGTCAGCAACCGAAAGAACGGTTTCGGTCCTCAAAACGACAACAACCGAAAGAGCGGTTTCGGTCCTCAACACAATATCAACTGAAAGAATGGGTTCGGTCCAAAGTTCAATCAGAAGAACAAAAGGGAAGAGTGTTCCCGTCTCAACCAAGGAAGAGTAATAATCAACGATCCAAAATCTTTTTTAGACCCTATTCTTCTCATTCCAATTTTTATCCTTCAAAAGATTTAAAAGGAAAAGGAAAGCTCTTTCCATAAGACAAAAAGTGCCCGAAACAGATCCAAAAGACAGCCGACGTCAAAAACTTAAACTCTAAATCTAATGAATCTAAGCCAAACAAGATTAAAGTTTTCACAATAAAGAGAAAAGATGAAACAAATTTAATTAAAAGAACTTATTTGGTTGATGTTTCACTTACTATTCCCTGTCTTGTAAAAGGCTCACATGGACCCAAGAAACTTTGGGTTCCTAAATCTGCTTAATATTTTGTAGGTTATACGTGATGAGCAGTTTGACGAAGAATGGTATATTGAAAGTCGCTGCTCACGTCATATGACGGGACGAAAGGAAGAGCTGAGAGAGTTTCGGTCTCTCAAGGATGGTGGAATCGTGAAGTATGGCAACAATTCATATGGAACCATCAAAGGCTACAGAATGATTACGAATGGTGATTTCTCTATAAGGAAGGTCGCATACGTTGAAGGATTGCAGCACAACCTTATCAGTGTATCACAGCTGGTGGTTGGGACCGGATTGAAAGTCTCGTTTGATGATTAAGGCTCAGAGATTGTTGAGAAGAAGTCACATAACATTCTATTGAAAACGAAGCGAAAGGGGGAAATGTACCCATTAAACCTCATTCCAATTCGAGGGAAACCAGCAGTCTGTTTGCTAACGAAGGCTCACTCAGATGAAATTTCGTTATGGCATCGAAGACTCTCTCATCTTAACTTCAAGGATATCAACAAGCTAGTTTTGGGAGATCATGTTCGAGGTCTTCCAGTTCTCAAATTCGACAAAGAACATCTATGTGCAGCCTGTGAAATGGGAAAGCAGAGTAGACAAAGTCATCCCTCTATTATCAATACAAAGGTGATAGAACCATTGGAGCTATTACACATTGATCTGTGTGGCCCCTCCTCTATTGAAAGCATTGGTGGAAACAAGTATATTCTGGTTATAGTAGACGACTTCTCTCGGTTCACATGGTTGTTTTTCTTGAAGCAAAAATCAGAGGCCACTCCTAAGCTCAAGCTCTTCATAAAGCATGTTGAGGTTCAACTGAGGAAATTCGTTCGTAATGTAAGAAGTCACAATGGCTTGGAATTCAAGAACAAGGATTTCGAAGATTTTCTAGCTAAGAAGGGATCGACTCATAATTTATCGGCTCCATATACTCCACAGCAGAATGGAATCGTTGAAAGGCGAAACTGATCTCTGTGTGAAGCAGCTCGAACGATGTTATGCTTTGCTTCCTTGCCTTTATATTTCTGGGCTGATGGTATTGCTGCTGCTTGTTATACTCAGAACAGATCATATCTAAACAAGCGATTCTCTATCACTCCTTACAAGATCTTGAACAATCGCAAACCGAATATGAAATTCTTTCATGTGTTCGGCTCAAGATGCTTCATCTTCAACTCTAAAGAGAATTGAAACAAGTTTGATGCTAAGGCCGATGAAGGAATATTCTTAGGTTACTCCCTGCACTCTAAGGCATATATAGTTCTAAACAAGTGCTCTAAGAAGATTGAAGAAACATACTATGTCACTTTTGACGATAGCTATGTTAAGAAGATGAAGACAACCGAAGGTGCAATGCAGGAAATCTTTCCAAATACCAGTCAAGTTACAGCTTCTATCTCAAATCTTTTTGAGAAATATATGCTTCTTTTTTATGAGCCTCAAACGGCAATCGATTCTGAATCAAAGGTGAAAGATAACAAAGTTGATAGTCTAAATCAAATCATCGACGATGCTGCACAAAATATGGCTGCTGATTAACCTAAAGCAAACGAGAGGCCAGACTTAAGCGAACCTTCGAATGACCGTCCTTCTATCTAGGGGGAGGGTCCGTATCTACAATAAGATCAAGGTTCTTCATTCTAGGGGGAGAATTCAATGTCACAATCATCATGCTCTACTGAAAGTCCAAACGAAGGGGAAGATTCTGATCCAGATACTGAATTAGTGTCAGCATTCGAGGGGGAGAACACACATGTCAATGACGATGACATCCTATCAGAGTTGGAAGAAGAAATCAATGCAGAACTAGATCCCTCTTGTGATCCAAATTACCCACCTCTTATTAAATGGACCAAAGATCATCCACAAAGTCAAATCATTAGGGAATCTTCAGAAAAGGTGTTAACTCGATCAACGATCAAAGCTAAACAAGCTGCACTCTTCTCTCAAGTAGAGTTTTGCATGTTCAACTCCTTTGTCTCCAAAGTTGAACCGAAGACTGTGAATTCAACTCTTGATCATTCTGATTGGGTTCAAGCCATGCAAGATGAGTTGAATGATTTTGAAAGAAACAAAGTATGGCGCCTTATTCCAACACCAAAGGATGCTTCAGTTGTCAGTCTCAAATGGGTATTCAGAAATAAGATGGATAAGGAGGGGAACGTAATTCGCAACAAAGATCGGTTGGTTGTGAAAGGCTACTGTCAAGAAGAAGGTATCGATTATGAAGAGACCTCCGCTCTTGTTGCAAGATTAGAATCTGTTCGTATCTTTCTTGCTTATGTTGCACACAAAAACTTTGAAGTCTATCAGATGGACATAAAGTGTGCCTTTCTCAATGGAGAACTTGAAGAAACTGTGTATGTTGAGCAACCGCCAGGCTTCATGAACGAGAAGTACCCAGATCACTGTTACATACTTGACAAAGCGGTATATGGCCTAAAGCAGACCCCCAGAGCATGGTATGAAACTCTCACTCGATTCTTAAAAATGTCTAAATTCAAGCAACGTTCGGTTGACCCAAACTTCTTTCGTAAGAGAGACGGTAACCACCTTATGATAGTCCAAATTTATGTTGATGACATCATCTTCGGCTCCACGAATCCCAGCTTAACAGCTGAATTCAGGAAGTTGATGGAAACTAAATTTGAGATGAGCTCAATGGGTCAAATTAACTTTTTCCTTGGCTTAAACATTAGACAGGGACCCGAAGGCATTTTTATCAATCAGGACGCATACACAAAGACATTGCTTGCTAAGTTTGGCATGATGGGAGACTCCAAAGTTAAAGTTCCAATGGCTTTTGGAACAAAGCTTACACCTTCGCTGGAGAAGCCAGCTGCTGACATAACGCTTTATCGACAAATGATTGGGTCATTAATGTATCTAACAACAAGCAGACCTGACATCATGTTCTCAGTCTGCTACTGTGCTAGATTCCAGGCTAATCCTCTCGAACCTCACATGATAGCCGTGAAGAATATTTTTCGCTATCTGAAGCGAACCTCGTCTCTTCGTCTGTGGTATCCAGCCAACTCAGGATTCTTTTTCCAAGCATTCTCAGATGCTGACTTAGGTGGTTGTGGATTAGATCGTAAAAGCACCACTGGAGGATGCCAATTTCTCGACGGTAAATTGGTTAGCTGGCAATCAAAGAAACAAACCTGTGTTTCTCTCTCCACTGCTGAAGCTGAATACATCGTTGTTGCATCTTTCACATCTCAAGTTGTATGGATATAAAGTCAGCTTAGAGATTACAGGCTGAACATGAAGAAAATCCCATTATATTGCGACTCTGAAAGTGCAATTAGGATTTGTCACAACCCAGTGCAACACTCGAATACTAAACACATAGTATTGGGGTATCACTTCATCAAAGATCACGTGGAAGATGGCAACGTGGAAATTCACTTCGTAAGGACAACTACTCAACTGGCAGATATATTCACTAAGGCTTTACCTGAAGCCAGTTTCAACAAAATTTTGCAAGGCCTAGGAATGATGGAAGCAGAATTTGTACCAAAATCGCCTTTGCTTCAATAAAAGTAAGAGGCGAAATAGAGCAAACCGAAATGAACCAAGCGTTCGGTCTATTTGGGGTTCGGTCTATTTCGAGTTCAGCTCGACCAAGAACCGAAATGAACCGAGCGTTCGGTCTATTTCGGGTTAGGTCCTTCTGAATTCGTTCGCTTCTTTTTCATATCAAGGCATTTTGATTGTATTCTTTTGTACACTATTTTAAATACTTTCTTTTATTTTTTTATTTTATTATTTTTTTTTATTTTCATAAAATCCAAAAATATTTCTCTGTTTCATTTTTTTTATATATAACCCAAAAATATTTTTCTTTTTTGTTTAATTAAAAATTTTCACACAATACAAAAATATTTTTTTTCTTTTATTTTTAATCTAATGCTCTCTTTTGTATAAGTGTTACTCTCGATGATGAAGCTTCGGAAGGTATAATCTATTTTCTATAAACTTCCTACGTGTCCCTAGATGCATGCTGCTGCATGTTGACTAAAGCCTCTATAGATTTTGAGTGAAGCCTTAATAACATGATATATACAAATCATGTTTTCCTAAACTAGGCTGTTACATTCACTCTAATCATGAGCTACCTTACTCTTCTCATATTGAGCTTAGAGTTTTCTGCTTGGTCCTTGTTTTATAGCAGAGGTACATTCACTTCTTATACCACCTATATCATTTTTTCTTCATTACACTTCATCTCACCAAAGTAACCCTTGAGACTCTCAGAGTTTACCACAAAGGTTTATGGTTATACAAAAATTTGTGTACATGATCTTAGTTTCGTGTCACTACGTACTAAGTGAAACCCCCAATTCAACACCTTTAATGAATTGACGGTACAAAATCACTTTTGTTACAGTTCTTATATGAAATCTCTTTTTATTTTGAGTGATTCTTTTGAAAATTTCTATTACCAAGATTTTTTCTTCCCAAAGGATCCAATTAAGTTTTTTTTTTGAGATTTCTCATTTGTCCGCAAGTCATTAAATATCTTCCCTACCTACTTGTTCAACAGATCACATTGATCTCACAAGTACTTCGTTCAGTTTTGGTCTTATATCAAGTATCGATATCATGAATTGAAGCAAAAGCCACCCTTTATAGCCTTAATTAAAAAGATGCCTTTCAATACTTCTTAACAAGTACTTGATCATTATTTAATGGGAATCCACACAAGCACTTTAAAGTCTCTCTTGACTTTGAAGGAAGAGATTCGTGCCCAGAATCAGTTGCTTTATGTCTCAACAAGACATCACTTAAACCCTCAAAAAGTTTGTTTTATTTCTTTATCTTTCACACTCTATGCACGAAAATCTTTTATTTTCCAAAATCCGGTTCTATTAACGATGAAAAAATTGTTACAGCTTCGTTTCTAAAGTATTCCACTGATCGATAAAGATAAAGGTGATGACGATTCATGTGAAATTTGTGGATGACGTTTGGGATAAAGTTAAGGTTGAGTCAGCAGTTATCCAAGTGTTTGATGATTTGAAAAAGCGCTTCTTATGGAATGGCATGTAAAAAGGAAACGACCTTTCTCTTTCCTGCGTCATCATCGGGTATGACAACTATTAACTCTGTCACATCAGGCACGGTTTTCAAATTAATCCAAGATATCAGCTGGATTTTTCTCTCTCCTACTTGTACGTATAAAAGGTTTTGGCACGCTCCACTTTACTCTTTTATCACTTATATATTCTATCAAATGAAAAGAGCGATTTCTCTCACTATTCAGCTTCTTCCTCTCAAAGCTTCAACAATGGTAGACTCCTCTTCAGTTCACGACATATCTTTTCACTCCACCTTCCTCAAAATCAAACCTCAACAAAACATGATCATTGATCTTACTCCCTTCATCTATGCACCCTACATGTTGTATGTCATCGAATGTCTCAAGTACTTGCCTCTTGTTGACGCTCTGTCAAAGGTCGAAGTTGTTCCCCTGTCTTGCCTCTCACTCATCTATTCAACTGCTTACTACGACAAGGTTGCTGAGAGGACTCATTTTGAAATCCACAATGAGCAGACCTACATCTCCAAGAACCGCTTATGTGCCCTAATTGGTCTCTCTCAAGAACCAACTTTGGTAAACCCTGAATCGATCACTACTGGTCAACTGTTCTCCATGTTCTATCAAATGGGGTACACTGAAACCCTAGCCACCATTACCAAGTTCAAGAAGTCTTGCCTTCCTCCTCAATAGAATGGCCTTTTCACTCTCTTGTTCAAAGGACTCTCTGAGCGAAGCGCCAGCTCAGATGGAGCAAGCAAGTCGTTTATGACTGTGCTTTATGGGCTATATCATGGGTTTAATTTGAACTATGGGACTATCATCTGGCAACAACTGGTTCAAAGCATGTATTCTTCCTCAAGACACTCAGAGATCTCATGTGGAAGGTACTGGTCCATCATCACAAAGTGGGCAATGGATCGTCTCCACGTTCCAATCATGGCAGACTCTCTTCTCTCCTCTATCGCAACTTTTCATACCACCAAGATAACCGTCACCGATCCCACTAAATACTCCTTCATTGGATCTATCCCTGCCGCCATGATTGCCTATGTGTCTGAAGCAAGCAATGTTCTTCAACAATACATGAAGCTTCCTTATTCGGGTCCAAGGGAACTCACACCAGCCATGGTTCGCTCCATTGAAGAGGCTGGCAAGCCAGCCAAGAGGGGAAAGAAAACAGAGACACAGAAGGAGGCGAAAGTTACAAAACCAACCAAGGGTCAAACCCCCAAGAAGCGAAAGTCAAACAAGGCTGCTTCCTCATAGCCTCAGCCGAAGAAGCAAAAGAAGCCAGCTAGGAGACTCATACTTCAATCCTCAAGCGATTCCGACTCAGAGTATGTTCCTCCTAAATACAAATCTACTGCTCCTTCAGAATAAGAAAGTGAAAGCTCTGATGAGGAGGCTTCGGGTCATGGTGATACCCTGCCTCACTTGCCTACCCCAGAAATACATGTTCGCTCCCAACCCCCCCAACCCCCTTCTCCTCCACCTGCTTCTGTACCAATCCCAATCCCTCCAATTTTTCCCATCACTACCTCTCAACCATCAACCACTATTCCCATCCCTGATCCAATCTTCACAAAAACTACCACTACCACAACTACTACAGGGGCTCATTTTTCAGCACCCACACCACCTGTCACAACCGAACCTCCCGTCACTACAAAACCCTTATCACCTACCCAATCCACCAACACCACACCAGTTCTTGGAGGTGAGGACCTGGAATTTGATTCCACTTATTTCAGTCCTTACCATGTACAAATTGATGAAGACAAAGATGCTCCTGTGACCAAGCGTCATCTCAAAGCAATCAATGACAAACTTGATCAACTACTTTCCTCCTCTTCCACCGGTTCCTATTCAGATGTTGCAATCAAAGCTTTGTTCTCCTTAGTTTTTCCATGAACATAATGCCTCTCTCACTGCTGCAGCTAAGGCTATTGACGCCTCTTCTTCCCAATGCCAAAAGGCCTCCCTTGCTGTTGAGGCTTCCACGAAGGAATGCAAAGATGCGACCGCAAAAGTCGATAAACTAATTTCTGAGGCTCGTCTCTTTTTGGATTCTTTGCAAGCAGCTGCTCGGAAGAACGCTCAGACTGTGAACGCTTCGGTTGATAACCTTCAGCGCTCTCTTCAAGCTGAAAGGTCCAATCTTGAAGCTGCTTGACAAGCAATCGAAGCTACCAATGCCACTCTACATGATAATGTCAATGACCGTTTGACTCAATTGGAAGCAGAGTTGGCTATGGAAAATCGTATCCTGGATGAGCTGGACAAACGAACCTCTCAGCTAAAGATGCAGAACCTCAAGCTTCGCACTGCAACAGCTGAGCTTAACGATTTGAAATCTAAACGGGAGATTATTCGAAGCTCTGTAGGCGATGTTCATTCCATTTTGCTTCACCTCCTTGATGCCCATGATCCCATCATAACCATTACCATCCAAAGGCATTTGGCTGAGAAACTATGAGCTGCACTGGACATCCTTAGTCGTATTGAGGGTGTTTCAGTGACTGGTGTTCAGCCGAAACAAGGGGGAGAGAAGGCGAAAACTCAACCTCCTCCCGAACCGAAGCCAACAGCTGAACCGAAGGTTAATGAAGCTTTGGTCAGTAAATGAGACAAAAAGAAAAAGAATATTGGTGAAGATGACATTGATGATGAAGATGGTGTTTTTGAAGAAATTCCCGAAAAGCCTTATCAAAAAACAAAATCTTCTGATAAAGAGCTTGAAGAAAATTTCAAGAAACAAACGGCTGAGCTAAAGAAGAAGCAAAAAGAAAAAGAGCTCTTGGAGAAGAAGAAGTCCATTTTTCCAGAATGGACTATTGACTCGCTTCAAAGAAGCGCTATAGACGAACCAAGCACTCATTGGCTCGAGCCAGTTATGTCATTTGGGCTTGAAAACTCAAAGGATGAACAATTTGATATGCCAATCACACGAAAGGCATTCATCTTTCATTGCTTCAACTCAACTGTTGCCATCTCGTCTCCAGACCCGAAGGTGGATATGGATCTGTTAGATTTCTATCTGGAGTTCACTCAGCCCCAGTACTTGACCTGGAGTTCGCAGAAGATCACAACTGTCAAGGTTCTGAAGTCCTATTAAGCAGGGAAGTTCGTTAACGTAAAATTTAAAGTGACTCGAGGCTCTGAATGTTTGGTTCACAATTTTTCTCTTGCTGATCTACCGAACCTCAACCCCCACGACTGGATACTCCTTAACAACATCTTGTTGTTAAATCCTCAGGAGTATCAGCCGATCGTTGACCATATCAAGCGAATGCTTGTCTGCTACGTTCACGAAGTAGCGAAGATGGATCAAGAAATCGCCTCAACAATTCACAAGCGAACCACGATCAAACCAATGGGAAGAGCTGGCGATATTAACTTGATGGTCAAAGGCAAAATTGACACAAATAACCACACGGTGATGTTTATCAGGGGCGAAGGTCAAAAATGCATGTTCTCTCTTGTTGATAAGCACCTGTTTTCATCCTCTTGCTTGGAGCACATTTTGGAGATCATTCAGAGGTGTAATCAGAACTCAGCGGCCGACAAGAAGATGTTTACTGATATGTTGAGATGGTACATTCAATTTTCGGCAGACTCTTCTTGCAATCATCCCTCGGCTGTTCAAGGTGGTGAAGACTGTGAAGCCTACTCAAAGGAAATGATCTCTCACCTCATTTGACGTAAAGCGGGAGATTGTTGGGCTTATAGTGTTGCGTCATGGGCTCGGTCCTTAGCCCAGTTTGGGTTGTCGGTTTGGGCCTGTCCAACCGTGCATGTTTTTCTTCTAGGGTTTTGATATTTAAGGTGCATGCATGCATCCTTTGTTAGTAACGCTTTTATTAATTTTCTCTCTCAAGTATTGTAAAACCCTAGCTCGCCTCTACAGTGGAAGTTCTTCATCGAGCTCTGCTGAGGCGTGACTATATTTGACTCATACGCATTACGTCGATTCCATACTGTGTTCATATTTATATTGTGTTTGAATTGTTTGTTCATCATCTTTTTACCTGTGAAAGATCTAAACGATCTGAGATTTATTCTCATCACTTACCTTTCCCTTTTCCCTTTGGTGTTATGGATAGCTACTCAACTTCGAATTTCCAGCAGTTAATAAACTATTTATCACATCTTTCTCATCATTTTCAGGTAAGGTTGGACAATGAATTGCATGTAAAACATACAAGGAGGAGATGACTTGGAAACAAATAAAGGAAACTATAATGTTATAATCGGCTATGTCAACTAACAAAAATAATCAAACATTTTCCTTAACTATGTGTAAAGTCAACATTTGGTCAATTTGTGATGGAGTTTCTATGTTACTTCTATGTACTTGCATAATTTCACATAACAAATTATGGGCACATGCAACTTATAAATTCTATGACTTTTCATTAAAGCCCCTGTCATAAAGGAAGATGAATATCATTTGTATGTCATAAACTTTTGACACACATTTGACATGCATGTCATCTTCCTTTATGCATGTGGCTTTAACGACACACATTTATAACACGTATTTCTGACATTTTACAGCATGCATTTTACGCATGATAGTTTTAACTATTTTTTAATATAGATTTACTAATTTCCAAATTAAATAAAAATTAATGTCTCATATGCATGTGGCTTTAACGACACACATTTATAACACGTATTTCTGACATTTTACAGCATGCATTTTACGCATGATAGTTTTAACTGTTTTTTAATATAGATTTACTAATTTTCAAATTAAATAAAAATTAATGTCTCATAATACTATATATATATATATATATATATATATATATATATATATATATATATATATATATATATATATATATAACAAAACAATCCATTTCTACACATACATGGTAGTCTTTTAGAGATGTAACACTTGGACATTGCTCCTTAGTTGATGTTCCAAGCAACCTACGACCTCAAACCAAAATATCAACGTTGCCTTCTTCTTCACTGCATACAAAGAAGAGACAACATCCAATAACACTACAAGAAAAATCCTAAATAGCTACGGAAAATTACTACATAATCAAAATCCGTTGCTATTTTACTACGGAATATACTACGGAACGACTTGTCGTAGCTATTTTGCTACAGAAATGGTTACGGAATTGCATTGTGTAGCTAAATCTTAAATAGCTACGTAAAGTTGTTACGGAATCTAAATTCATAGTTATTTTACTACGGATTATGTTACAAAAATGGTTTGTTGTAACTAATTTGCTACGAAAATGGCTACGGAATTGCATTCCGTAGCTAAATCTTGAATAGTTGCCACGGAATTAAAATCCGTAGCTAGTTTACTACAAATAATGCTACAAGTTTTTTTTTTGTAGCTAGTTCTCTATGAAACCTGTTACAAAATCCATGTATGTAGCTAGTTGGCTACATAATTGGCTACAAAATAAAACTTCGTAGCTAGTTAGCTATGGAATTAGGATCCATAGCTATTTTGCTAGGAAAATTTGCTACAAAATAAAATTTTGTAGCTAATCTATTATGGAATTTGTTACAAAAAGATGAATTTACAAAATAGCTACAAAATCAAAATCCATAGGTATTTGGTTACGGAAAATTCCGTAGTCAAATAGTTATGAAATATGTTTCTGTAGCAAAATATAGAAGATTATTTTAAAATATATATTAAAAATTCATAATTATCTTTGAAAACCCAACAACAAAAATAAAATATTATTTTTAATTGTTTTGAGAATTTAATTATAACATAATTTCTACATTATAAAAAAAAGAATTAAAATGTTTATTTTGATTTTTTAGTTAAAAAGGAATTATCAAAGGGAATTGCCGCATAAAATTTGTTTCAATAATGTTTCAGCTTGTTTGAATAACTTTTCATTAGGGGCAAATTAGTAAATCCAGTAACCCCAATTTACTTCCTCCCAAATTAGAGGTATTTTTGCTGAGTCCAAATTAGGGGAATTGTCGACATATACAGATCTCATCTCTTCCTGTCTCTCAACCTGTTGCCGCTGCTGCTGTTGCTTAGCCACGTCGTCGCTGCTCACAAATTAGGGGAATTATCAAAGGGTACTCTTCTATCACGGTAAGCATTTGTTGTTTCATGTTAATTTGGTGGAAGCATTTAAAAGACTTGTGGTGGGGTGTAAATTGGAAAGTAAGATTGAAAGCATCTGCTGTTGTTTCATGTCGAATATCCATCTTTAGAGAATCCAAGTTCTAGATTAGTTAAGCACTACCATTTATGGTGGGGTGTAAGTTGAATTGTGATAAAATTTATGGGGTTGGGGTTAAATCAGGTACCCTCCTTGTGGGATGTGGTCCATAACTTAAGGGAACTGCTCTTATCATTTCAATCTTACTTTCCAATGATATCCTTTGTCTTGAACACTTGTGGAAGACTGAAAGTTATCAATGACATCAAGGGTATAATGGGTAACACAAGGAGTTAAAGTTATCTCAAATAATTTATTTCAGATGATGTAATGTAGGATTAAGAGATACATGAAGTGAAGTATCAAGAGGGTATTAATCTTATTTTTGTTATGGATTGCAGAGCAAATGCACAGCAGCCAAAGCTTTTAGTGGGGATGATTCTTATTTTTGTTATGGATTGCTGAAGCCCTGGCTTTCAGAAATCAATCCAGAGCAGATTAAGATTTCAGAAATCAAGAACCACACGGTATGTAGTTATTCTGATTTGCTTAAATTACTTAATGACCATCAAATTGCATGAGAGGGTAGAGTCAAATGAAGGGCATTAAAGTCATTTTCAGCCTTCGAGGGCCATGAAAAGTTGTAAATAAAACTAGTTGGTCAAAAGTGTCACAGATACCATGGTTGCGAAATGAAAAGAAAAAAAAAATGCAAGAGGGGTAATATCGTAATTCTTGTGTTCCAGTCTAAAGGTTCTTTGTCTGGTGGAAGATCTAGAGAAAAAAAACATAAGTGTAGGTTCTAAGTAAGTATGTTTATTATATGCATATGATCATTATTGATCAAGCTTAATGAGAATAATCAAATGTGGTCTTTTTTATCAACATTTTGGTTTTATGCAACAATATTAAACTATCTGCAAAAGTTAAAAGTTAACAAGATACAACAATCACCCATAAACATTCACAGATATACTTTGCAAATGATTTAGCATCGTTGATGTTTTGAACTAACATTAGCACATGGTTTAGTAATGTTGTTGTGTTAAACATAAATATTGATGAGATGTCTCAAGAAAGTCAAAGTGTAATTAACTAAAGAAAAAAGTGGGGTACTTTCTACTTTGAGATAAGTGAGACAAATAGAAAAGTATGTTGCTATTTCATGACCATATCTCCAGAAACTAAGGCTGACAAATAGAAAATTTTAGGATGAATATGAAGAAGAGAAGCTGCAAAAAGCAAGTCATGGTAACATATGTCCTTAAAAGCAGACCACATATGACTATTCAATATATAATTCTTGTAAATAGTACAATACTCTCACACATGTCTATAAAGTGAACAACAGTTTGATTGTTTGGTAATTTATTAACAGAAAAATGATTATCAATATATAACTTAAATAAGACTTAGGGTAGAGCTAGTTTCTTCTCTAGGTCTGCTATTCAACTAAATGAAACCAAAAGATCTTTAAAAGTAGTCAAAATCACCATGAACTCAAGGAAAAGCAATGAAATCGTATTATCATATAAAGGAAAGAAAATTACGAAATCAGCAACTTTAGTAGTCGATTAAGTCATCAATGAGAATATGCATACATAACAAGTGAGGTACTTATTACCTAAGCAATGAGATAGCCTAACACAAGCAACTCACAAAAACAACAATAATTTAAAAAAAATCAACTGTTTGTCATAACTATTTTAAATAGCATTTAAAAAAAATCAACTGTTTGTCATAACTAGTTTACTAGATTACTATTAATAAACATTATCCAAATAACATATTGTTTCTTGTCGTCTTAATCATAATTTAATAGAGAACTCAATGAACATAATGGTTCCTAATGTAATGTACTCTAGTCTCTTAATAAAACCTTTGAAGTTGTAGTTGTAGAACATTATTTTATAGTTAGGACTTAAAGGGAAAAACTTTCTTTCCTCTTGTATCTTTTGGTTTGTTTGGTTAATATGTAGTCTTTTCTTGTACGAAAATAACATGTAATGTACCTTAATATCTATACTTTCTAAAATGCAATTTTTTTTTGTGTAGTTACAATTTAACTATCAGAATTCGGAAATGTCTTATAAGGTTTGATAAATTTTTCTGAAAATAATATTTTGTTAACTTTTTCTTTGTTTTTCTTTTGTTGAGATAAAGTTTATTTGTTTTTTTTTGTTCTTCTTTGTTTCAGGTTCCAATCCACTCTACTTCACTCCAATCCAATCCAATCCAACACAATCCAGGTGATAACAAAACTATCATGTTTAAGCTTTGTGCTTTATCTTTTATACTTACTATGACATTGTATTTTAGAAAATAGTACCATTTTGAGTTTGAAAGGGGCTAATCCTAAAAGTAAGTTGTTATTTTTTCATTTTTAAAGGGTTAAGTCTAAATGCAAAAAATAGCAATCTACTTTCATTAAAGTATTTGCATTATACTTTTAGTTTTTGTATTTGGTTCACATTGCTATAATTAGGTAAAAATTTCAAAGTAAAAAGTTGAGCTAAAATAAATAAGCAAGCAAAAGTACATTGTTATTTTAAAATAAAAAGTAGTATGCTTAAATTTTCAGTAAGATATTTCAATAATATTTGTGAACCTAAAGATTTATAACTTTCTAAGTTTTTAAAATTTCAGGAAAGATGTCACAATTCTTATTAAGAGAAACATTGAAACGTAAGCAACATACAAATGTACATTTCATAAACAAACGTACCGATGATGCAAAATTTGTTGGTAATATATCATCATCATCCAATACCACATTATCATCTGTTGGTACTGTATCTACCCCAACATTTGTTTCACATGTTGGTACTATGGGTGCCACATCATCAACACATGAATCATCCACCCAATCATCCTTGCCTACATCATCTAACCAATCATCTGTATCTACATCTGTCCAATCATCTACACCTGCATCTACTACATCATCTATACCTAGATCCACAACAAATGGTAGTGAATCGGTTGAGGAAAATATTGGGATTCAACATCAAGGGTATTTACTTGGATCTACTGGACTGGATGGGCGTCTATATATTGAAGTGCGAGATAAGGAGTAAGTTAAAATACTTACATTTTTATCAACATTGATCTTCATGATTTTTACAATGTTGTTAATTTTTTCGTTTGTAGGTTATTTCCTTCGGGCCCATGTTCTTCCATTATCTATGAATCCTTTGGTGAAAGAGCTGATTTAAACGGGTATAGTTGGGCAACTTTAAGTGACGAGACAAAACTCCTTTATTGGGACGAGTTTCATGTATGTATCTCGTTTATGCAAGATTGCTTCTGATTTAGTAAGTACTCATTTAAGTACTCATTTAATTTTATATTATATCAATCCCTTTCTACACATACCGGTGGATCGGCTTCTCATTCCAAGATTGCTTCTGATTTAGTAAGTACTCATTTAATTTTATATTATATCAATCTACTTTCATTTAATTTTATCTAGTTCTATTTTGATTTTTATAAGGACTAAGCCTAAATGCATAAAATAGCAATCTACTTTCTTTTAGTTTTATATTATAGCATTCTAGTTCCATTTTTATTTTTAAAAGGACTAAGCATAAATACATAAAATAGCAATGTACTTTCATTTAGTTGTATGTTATAGTTTTTCTAGTTCCATTTTGATTTTTAAGAGGGCTAATCCTAAAAAGTATGTTATTTTATTTTTCATTTTTAAAGAGTGGAGCCTAAATGCAAAAAATAGCAATCTACTTTCATTTACTTTTATATCATAACAATCTAGTTCCATTTTGATTTTTAAATGGGTTTAGCCCAAAAGTAAGTTGCTATTTTTTCATTTTTAAATATCTAAGCCTAAATGTAAAAATAGCAATCTACTTTAATATTGATTTTTTTTGTATATATGTAGAAGAAGCTTTGGGGACATGATCCGGCACACCATGAACTATTCTTGTATACACACACTAAGAATCACGATGGAGTGACTTTTTTAGTTGACAAAGCTAAAAAAATTCATGTAAGTTTTATTTTTAATAATTTCATGTAAGTTTTATTTTGATTTTTTGTATAAGTTTTATCTCAACATAATTATAAAATTATATGATGATTTTATGGAACAATGTGATCGGTTGGAAGCAATAGGAGAGGAAATTGATGAGGACAAACTATTTTATGATGTTGTTGGGGGACATGATCGAAAAAAGAGATTATATGGATTTGGCTCATATGGAAAGTGCATTCGTTCTAGTAAAGGATCTTGTGAAATGCATCGCGAACAATACGAGGATAATAATGCTGAGACAAAAGTCGAGATTGAGAATTTGAAGAAGTTAGTTGAGACGCAACGCGAACAATATGAGGATATTCAACAAAAATATGAGGATGTTCAGCAAAAATATGAGGATGCTCAGAAAAAGAATGTGGAGTTTCAGCAGAAAAATGTGGATGTTCAAGCAAAGTTTGAACAACAACTCGCATAAGCAATGAATGTCATTAACACATTGAGGGAACAGGTCAAAAATTTTATTAATCAATGATAGAATATTATGTATTAAATAATGTTTTACGTTAAATTTGTAGCGACTTTTGATTTTGAAAGATGTATCTTTTGATGTATTGGATATTTCTTTTAGTTTCTATAGAAATACTTTGTTATTTTTGGTTTTATATTAATTGTATTTTTGTAAATTGATATAATAAGTCAAATTAAATAACCGAATTTTATAGAAAGAATGGTATGGAACGATTGTTATGGAATTGACTACAAAAAAGTTGTTACGAAATTTGCTACGGAACGAATGGCTACGGAATTTGTTACGGAACGAATAGCTACGGAATTTGCTACGAAACAATTAGCTACGGAATTTGCTATGGACCAAATGACTACGGAATTTACTACGGACCAAATGGCTACGGAATTTGCTACGGAACTTGCTACGGAACAATTAGCTACGGAATTTGCTATGGACCAAATGGCTACAGAATTTGCTACGGAACAAAATAGATACGGAATTTGCTACAGAATTCATTATTACGGAATTTTGATGCAATTGTGTTGTAGTTGAAATGCTACGGATAGATGTCATAGCAAGGACCATAGCAAAATTGTTACGGAACTATAATTTCATAGTTAAACATTTTGCTACAAAAAAATTTACTATGGAATCTCATTGACAACTTCTGTAGCAACTTCCGTAGTTATTTAGGTTTAGCTACGGAATTACATCATTTTGCTACGGAATTTTTCCGTAATTAAATCGAAATTTTCTTGTAGTGTATATTCAACATATCACAAAAGCAATACGCTAAGTTCCAATTTTTATGTATATTGAACTAAATGAGGTCCTAATCCTAAACTTTTGAGCAACTATCTCATTTCGTTCGGTTAAAGAGCTCTATAGTTGATCAATATAAACAAAAGGAGGTCCTACAACAACATCTACGGAGTTTAAAGAACTAAAAATGAGATCTAATGCTCCAAAAAATCAAGAATAATGAATAATGAATTGCTAAAGAAATAAAGTATGTTCTTATTTACTGCAACAAAAATTAATTTTTATAAAGTTTAGTGAAAAAAAAGCAGTTTGTAATTGTATGGAACCTCGCTTAATAATTTTTTATGTAAAATTCAATTAGGTTATGTTCCAATTCAAGAATCATATATCTGGCAGTATAGATTTAGATTAGCTAAAATGTGAACTAGAAGTAGGACATAATTGGAATTTCAAAATAAATCTAGAAATTGGACATAAACAAATTTTTTACTCTATTGCTATCTCTTTCATAGGTTGATCATTTACACATTTCAAGAATGGAAATGGCACATGTTGGATGTAAATAGAATATCGAACTTTTTGATCATCATCGGGTTTGAAATCAATATTCTTCGTCAACTAAAAACCACCAACAGATTTATTCTAATAAGACTTAAAACTAAGAATAACAATAAGATTATAACAAAAGATACTATCCAATTCTTGAAGGAGGAGCAAAGATACTATCCAAATATCTCTTTAATTCCAATGTTTTTGTGAAATCTATATCAGTTTCTTGTTTCTTATTTCTTTTTTTTAGCCATTAATTGTGATCCATTTTCCTTCGCAACCTCTTCTGGACCTTCAAAAAAGCCCCATATCAAAATAATTATTAAAATATTATTATTAATATTAATAAAACAAGTTACATTTGGTTTCACGATACTTCCAATGTTCTGGTCCAACCCATGCATTACATTTTCTAGTTAATCAAAGACTTAGAAACAAGAAATTATCATCATCACGAGCGACATTGGTAGGGATGCAAATAGGGGTTGATATTAACAGGGACTATAATCCTCAAATCCGTACCCGAACTTCGATCCCAATACCCATCTCTTCCCTCACCCCGCCTAATCCCAAACGGACCCGGGTGAAAAACATACACATCAGATAAGGGGAATCAGTCGGGTACCATTACTTATGATCCAAGCTTAATTTAATATGCTTGAAAAGCTATCAACAAGCATTTTCCAAGAATATTAAAATTATAATATATATATATATATATATATATATATATATATATATATATATATATATATATATATATATATATATATATATATATATATATATGGTTAGGTTAATGTGAGACGACCTAATTTTGTGAGACCGTGAGACGTATTTTTTTATTTATTTTATTTTTTTTAATTTTTTTTAGTTAATTCAAGTTCCGAAAATAATATTTAAAAAAAGAATTTTTTGATTTTTCCATTTATTTTGCATTTTCAAATTATTTTTTAGAATATGTACAGCGTAATATTCTATTAGAATATTTCACGTATTTTTCAAAAAAATTGGAATTTTATTTTTTATTTTTTATTTTTTTAGTTAATTCAAGTTCCGAAAATAATATTTAAAAAAAGAATTTTTAGATTTTTCCATTTATTTGCATTTTAAAGTTATTTTTTAGAATATGTCAATGTAATATTCTATTAGAATATTTCACGTATTTTTAAAAAAAAACGGGATTTTTTTTAGTTTTTAATTTTTTTTAGTTAATTCAAGTTCCGAAAATAATATTTAAAAAAAGAATTTTTGGATTTTTCCATTTATTTTGCATTTTAAAATTATTTTTAGATTTAGTCTTACGGTCTCACAAAATTAGAATGGTCTCAAATGAACCTGAACATATATATATATATATATATATATATATATATATATATATATATATATATATGTATATATATATATATATGTATATATATATATATATATATATATATATATATATATATATACACACACACACACTAGGCGAATGTCCGCGCGTTGCACAGAAGCATCTATATAACTGAAATCTTTACATGTTCTTTTTAAATATAGCAATAATGTTATTGTTAAATTTGATATAATAAATCATATATTATGGAGATATAATATATTGATTATTTTGAAGAGTAAGTTACACGAATGGTCCCTATGGTTTGCGGTGATTTGCGTGCTTGGTCCTTAACTTATTTTTTTAATTTGGAAGGTCTCTACTATTTGTTTTTGTTATGTGCTTTGTCTGTATTGTTTGTTTTTGTTACGCGTTTGGTCTCTGTCTAATCTAAAAAGACTATTATTTAAATAAGAAAAAATTGTGGGGTAGGTAATGTAAGGTGAATGGGTGGGGTTGGAGGTGTGTTTATTTAAATAAATTAGAAAATCAAAGCAAAAAATAGTCTTTTTAGATAAGACAGGGACCAATTGCATAATAAAAACAAATAGTAGGGACCTTCCGAGTTAAAAAAAATAAGTCAACGACCAAACATGCAAATTACTCTAAACCATAGGGATCATTCATGTAATTTACTCTATTTTGAATTATATGATAATATATATACATCTATTAAAACTGCATATTCTCAATTTTTTGAATGACCTCTACCCGTTGGTTACTCATGAATAAAACAAAATATAATATATAATTTATGTTATTTATAGTTGTAGTTATTATTAATTAATTTTTTAAAATTTATTTGTTTAACTTTTTAATTTCTATCATTGTCATTAGTTAAAACATCAAACAAATTTTATTGGTTTTAAAGGTAACAATATAATCATTTATATAGAGTTATTTTTAACTATTGTTATTGTAAGTTACTTTGAGCTAATTATTTGAAAATTTTTAATGATTATAAAAATATATTAATGAATATTTTAGTTAAATAGATATTACAATTTAGTTTTTACATTTAGCACTACAATTTATCATTTTTAACTATTCACAAAATATTCTTTGGGTTTTTTAAGTGTAACTGAAATTTATATTGAAGTTGACTATGTAATTTTATATTTAAATTAACAATTTAAGTATTTTGTCAATACTGTTCAAAAGTTATGGCTTTAAATTGATAATGGTTTACATACAACACCATACTAAATCTAATAAATTAAGTATATATGTTAAAAGTTAAAGACATAACTTTATAAGTAGAAGTAAAAATATTATTTTAATATTGAAATTTAGTTTATTTATAATTACACTTTAGGTTTGATACTTATTTAACCTTATTAACCAACTTATAATCATTATTAGAAAGACATTACAATTTATCACTTTTAACTATTTACAAACTATCCTTTAGGTTGTTTAAGTTGAACAAAAATTTATATTTAAGTTGATCGTGTAAGATTATATTTAAATTAAAAATTTAAGTATTTTATACAAATTGTTCAAAAGTTGTAGCTTTAAAATGATAAAGGTTTATATACAACAACATATTAGGCATAATAAATTAAGTATAATATGTTAAAAGTTAAAAATACAACTTTATAAGTAGAAGAAAATATATTCTTTTAATATTGAAATTTAGTTTATATATGATTACACTTTAGGTTTTATATTTATTTAACCTTAACCAACTTATAATCATTATTAGAAAGAAATTGAAAAGTCATGAGAGTTTTAAATGAATGTGGTGAAAGGAAAAATGAATGGGAGTTTCAAATGAATGTGGTGAAAGAAAAAATGTTAGATTTATATATATACTAGGCGAATGCCCGCGCTTTGTGCAGAAATACCTATATAGTTGAAGTCTTTACAAATATATGATTTTTTAAATATAACAATAACGTTGTTGTTAAATTTGATATAATAATTTGTATATACTAAATTGATATAATATATTGATTATTTTGAATTATATAATAATATATACATTTATTATAACTTCATAATCTCAATCGTTTCAATGACTTCTACCCGCGAGTTACACATGAATAAACTTAAATATAATATATGATTTGATGTTATGTATAGTTGTTTTTATTGTTAATTAATTTTTAAAAATTTATTTGCTTAATGTTTTAATTTCTATCATTATAATTATTTAAAACATCAAACATTGTTTTTTTATTTTAAAGCTAACAGTATAATCATTTATATAGAGTTGTTTTTAACTATTGTTATTGTAAGTTATTTTAAGCTATTTATTTGGAAACTTTTAACGATTATAAAAAATATATTTAAGAAATATTTTATTTAAATTAAAATTACAATTTAGTTTTTGCTTTTATCACTACAATTTATCACTTTTAATTATTTACAAAATATTCTTTAGTTTTTTAAATGGAACTGAAATTTATATTTGAATTGACATTTTAATGCGCATAAACACCTATATAGTTAAACTCTTTACGAATATATATTTTTTAAAATATAACACTAACGTTGTTGTTAAATTTGATATAATAATTCGTATATTAATTTGATATAATATATTGATTATTTTGAATTATATGATAATATATAAATCTATTATAAAGTGATGATCTCAATCGTTTGAATGATTTCTACTCGCGAGGTACACATCAATAAAATTAAATATTATATATGGTTTAATATTATTTATAGTTGTTATTTTTAACTAATTTTATAAAATTTATTTGCTTAATGTTTTAATTTCTATCATTATAATTATTTAAAACATCAAACATTATTTTTTGATTTTAAAGGTAACAATATAATCATTTATATAAAGTTATGTTTAACTATTTTTATTATAAATTATTTTAAGCTACTTATTTGAAATTTTTTAACGATTATATAAATATATTTAGGAAATATTTTAGTTAAACTGATATTACAATTTAGTTTTTGCATTTATCACTATAATTCATCACTTTTAACTATTTACAAAATATTATTTGGTTTTTTTAGTGGAACTTAAATTTATATTTAAGTTGACACTGTAATGTTATATTTAAATTAACAATTTAAATATTTTTTCCAAACTGTTCAAAAATTGTAGCTTTAAACTGATAATGGTTTACATGCAAAAACATTTTAAATCTAATAAATTAATTATCATATGTTAAAATTTAAAAACATAACTTTATAAATAGAAGTAAATATATTATTTTAAAATTGAAATTTAGTCTATTTATGATTACTCTTTAGGTTTGATATTTATTTAACCTTATTAACCAACTTACAATCAATATTAGAAAGACACTATAATTTATCACTTTTAACTATTTGTAAAATAATCTTTGGGTTGTTTAAGTTAAATAAAATTTATATGTAAGTTGAGCCTTTAATGTTATATTTTAATTAATAATTTAAGTATTTTATACAAATTGTTCAAAAATTATACCTTTAAAATGATAATGGTTTACATCCCACAATATATTAAAATTAATAAATTACGTATAATATGTTAAAAGTTAAAAAACATAATTTTATAAGTAGAATTAAAGATATTATTTTAATATTGAAATTTAGTTTATATATGAATACACTTTAGATTTGATATTTATTTAACCTAATTACCAAATTATAATTATTATTATAAAGAAATTGAAAAGTCATGGGAGTTTCAAATGAATGTGGTGAAAGGAAAAAAGAATGGGGGTTTCAAATGCATGAGATTCAAGAAAAAATGCTAGCTTTATAAGTATGTATGATATATATATATATATATATATATATATATATACATATATATATATATATATATATATATATATATATATAGGGTTAGGTTATTTTGTTATCACTATCTATTGTGTGCATGTATGACTGATTCTGGAACAATCATTTTAGTTATTTTAAGAAAGTAATTAATGCATATTACATGTTGAAGATATAATAGATATTAATTAATTACATCTTCAGCATTTAATATGCATTAATTACTTTCTTAAAATAACTAAAATGATTGGTCCAGAATCAATCATACAGACACACAATAGATAGTAAAAACATTTGAACCTAACTCTCTCTCTCTCTCTCTCTCTCTCTCTCTCTATATATATATATATATATATATATATATATATATATATATATATACACTAGCAGTGTACCCGCGCAAAGCGGCGGGGTGCATAAGTTCTTTCGGTGATATGTTTTCGTTAGAAAAATGTTACGTTCCAAAAGAAAGTACATGTTGAAGACAAAATAATCAAACTATGGTGTTCTTTGTTATATGATACATCAAATAACCGATAAAAAGAAACCAGAGCTTATTATATTTTGACATCTATATCAAACATTTCTTTATGATAAGCAATTACTATTACCAACAACCAACTCATCTCACAATTAAAAAGTCAATTAGAGATACTCATCCAACACCAGTGAAGTTATGTAGCTCCAAGCCTCTGTTTTCACCGATGCCTTCTTTGCTCGGATCATTGCCAAATTAGGACATTAAACTTTTTAAGAAATCTACCTTCTGCATCACAGTTACAATTGCTTTGCATTTGGATGATGTTTCTATAATCGGTTAGATTTTCAAATTACTATGATGTAGAAGAAATGAAAGTAGGATGCAATAACGATAACTATTTTTTTTTGTGATAAATACACTTTACAACCTTACCTTCTTAATGGCTAGCAAGAACGAAAACTATAATCAAAGTGTCATTCATTTCCACCATCACCTGTCCAACAAAGCATTTGATCACTAAAATAAGAATAAAAAAAATTACACTGAAAAGAAAAAAAAATATTATAGGCTTACATGTTGTGATTCGGAGTTGCATTTTCATTTTTTTAGGGACTTGATTAGATCAAAGATGTCTTTCACAAGCTGAGTAGTTCCACCCACTATAGACGTTTTCTCACCATTTTGGTGTGCTAGTTCTGAAAGATAAAAACAAACAGAGTAAACAATAAAAAAAATAATAAAATATACATTAAATAGTTGTATGAAATTACCAAGTTCACCCCCTATTCAAGAAAGAGTTCATTCAAAATGTTAACTCTTCATTTTCTGCCTTCCAACCTTGTCGATTTTTTAGGAAGTTTATATGGGTTGAATTTTTTAGTGTGTAATCTGCATTTTGAGGCATTTATTATAGTAAAGAAATAAATTTATAGTTGTAAAAATTTACCAATGGTGTCTATGGTCACCTCAATTTATGCCTAAATTCCTCGAACAAAAAAAAAACAAAATAAATCACATGATGAGTAAAAGGTAATTACAACCAAATAAAGCAATTGTGTGCAGTTACTTTCACTACTGCAAGTAGGATGTAGATAAGATTTTGAAAAGTATATAAAAGAACTCAAGACTGAAATAGAGAAAGAAATTTGTATTCCATCCTTTTATGATAGAAGGGCATTTTAAATAATTTGTTAAGTAAAACTTACAACTCCTATAAGTTGCTCAGCTTAGAAAAATCCAAAAGGATGCTTCCAGTCATGTTCTTTTTTGACAATTTTTTTGTATAAAAGGGTAGAACACTCAATTCCACCATCAACCCTTCAAAATATATGTTTTTAATGAAATACATAACCTGATGGTAGATAGTGTTACATCCAAATGCTTACAAAGATATTCAAATAACACTTGTTTCTTGAACCATTGGCTTATTTATACATAGAAACATAGAAATTGGTATTAAAATATCCCAGTAGATGTAAAAAACATGGCAAAAAATAGAAGATTACTGACAAAACTGACCTCCAGCCATGAATTTTCATTTGACTTCATCTTGTGGCTCCTTTATTTTAAGGTTTTGCCTTTCTACGACCTGTAAACACACATACATGCATAAATTTAGGATTTGCTTAGATATACACAAAAAGGGAGGGAGAGAGAGAAACAGAGGGTGGAGGTTTTTAGCGAGAGACAACGAGGAAGAAAGAGAGAAATACAGTGGTGAGGCAGTGATGGAACTACAAATCTTAGAACCACATCGAAAAAAAGAGAATGATGAATAACATATTTTTAACGAAACATAAATAAGTCTCATAAAAAGCTTGAACCAGGGAGCGGCTACTATTGGTTAAAGGTGGAATGAGCACCGAATCTAGAGAGTATTGTGGAGAAGGCAGTAGAAGGTGGTAAAGGGTGGGTTACTGGCGCAAAATGTCAAAATACCACAAAGACCCCCCCCCCACACACACACACACACACACAAAGACATGTACGAGAAATAGGTAAAGATGATGGCGCTTTCCAAATCTACAATCAACATCAGGTAAAGAAACAAAACACCCAGGCATGGTTAACCGGTGCACCAGAGTCGGATTTTTAAGTGTATCGGCTTATTCAAGTGGAAGATGAACCAGAGAGAGCATGGGTGTATTGTTGACTAATGTGGTTGAAGATTCATAGACACGATGCCAAATAGTGGGTGTCGATGCTAGGATTAGGGCTCATTTTGTCAGGCGGGAGCAAAAGGAGGCGTTGGCGTTTGAGTGGAGGTGGTGGTGGCAAAAAATGTGATGCCGGTAAGGATTGATGTCTAGGGTTTTTAAGGGGAGAGAGAGAGAGGGGGGTACTGTTGTGATGGTGAAATTGTGAGTAGGGTTTTTGTGGGAGACGACTGGTATTATCGTGGAATCCCCATTCAATTTTTCCTAAAAATTTGGGGAATGGCTTATATAAGTCAAAGTAATTAAAAAGCCGGTCAATAACATGTGCAATTTATATTTGTATCTTGTGCTATATCATTTGTATAATAGGGTTGAGTTCAAATTTTTAATATTATTTTATTAGTAGTTATTTGTACTATTAGCTTAATTGTTTGGACGTCTTAAAAAAATAATATTATTCTATTCAATCTATTTATAGAAATAGTGGGATTTCTTTTATAAGGTAGTAAAGATATATATATATATATATATATATATATATATATATATATATATATATATATATATATATATATATATATATACCATTAGCAAAATACAAAAGAAAATATAAAATCCTGAAGGCCACTTTCATTTATTATGAGATTCATTTCATCTGTTTTTTTTTGCCAACCAATATAGGAGAAAAATACAAATACATCTTTGCTACTCCTTTTTCCCTTTCTACTCCTTTTTCCCTTCAATCCACTTATCTACTCATCCAATGTGAGACTAATATCCACAATTTTTTAACTAAAAGAATTTGTTGAGGCTACATATACGTAGGTCAAAACAAAATACTTGTCTAAAAACTCGTAGGAATAGTACTTTAAGTTTTATATATCGAACATAATTTAAGGCAAAAGAATATAAAAAGTTGGTTGTCTTAAAAAAGGTGTAGTTTAAAATGAATTAAGGATAAGATGATTAATTATAAGAGTCATGTCGTCATTGTTGTATATCATTATCATTATCATTATATACCTATAAAGGAAGCATTTTTCCTTTCACCACATTCATTTGAAACTCCCATCATTTTTCCTTTCACCACATTCATTTGAAACTCCCATGACTTTTCAATTTCTTTCTAATAATAATTATAATTTGGTTAATTAGGTTAAATAAATATTAAACCTAATGTGTAATCATATATAAACTAAATTTTAATATTAAAATAATATCTTTACTACTACTTATAAAGTTATGTTTTTTAACTTTTAAAATACTCTATATTATTTATTAGTTTTAATATATTGTTGGATTTAAACCATTACCATTTTAAAGATACAATTTTGGAACAATTTGTATAAAATACTTAAATTATTAATTTAAATATAATATTACAGGATCAACAAAAATATAAATTTTAGTTTAACTTAAACAATCCAAAAAATATTATGTAAATAGTTAAAAGTGATAAATTGTAGTGTCTTTCTAATAATGATTATAAGTTGGTTAGTAAGGTCAAATAAATATCAAATCTAAAGTTTAATCATAAATAAACTAAATTTCAATTTTGAAATAATATAATATACTTCTACTTATAAAATTATGTCTTTAACTTTTAACATATTATACTTAATTTCTTAGATTTAATATGTTGTTATATATAAATTATTATCAGTTTAAAGCTACAACTTTTGAACAGTTTGAACAAAATACTTAAATTGTTAACTTAAATATAACATTACAATGTCAACTTAAATACAATTTCAGTTCCACTTAAAAAACTGAAGAATATTTTATAAATAGTTAAAAGTGATCAATTGTAGTGATAAATGCAAAAACGAAATTGTAATATCAATTAAACAAAAATATTTCTTAAAGATATTTTTATAATCGTTAAAAGTTTCCAAATAAGTACCTTAAAGAAACTTACAATAAAAACAGTTAAAAATAAATCTATATAAATGAGTATACTGTTACCAATAAAATCAAAAAATAATGTTTGGTGTTTTAAATAATTATAATGATAGAAATTAAAATATTAAACAAATAAATTTTTAAAAATTAAATAACAATAGCCACAAATCTAAATAACATTAAACCATATATTATATTTAATTTTATTCATGTGTAACTCGCGGGTAGAAATCATTCAAACGATTGAGATTATGAAGTTATAACAGATGTATATATTATCATATAATTCCGAATAATAAATATATTATATCAATTTAGTGCAACGTTATTATTATATTAAGAAAAACATATATTTCTAAAGATTTCAACTATATAGGTGTTTCTGCGCAACACGCGAGCATTCGTCTAGTTTTGTGTATAAAAGAAAAGGCATAGGTAGATTAATTACGATCATAAGTCCCACATCGCTTGATTACTACAACATATGATTGCTAGGGGGTTGATAAAAGGAAGAGAAGGTCATTAGTGTCAAAAATTAAATCGCATATTCATATTGTATTAAACTTTAGACAAATCCCCAACTTTTTACTCGTTAATACGAGTAATCTTCGCCCCAGGTGGACCCCACCACCGACCATACCCCTAGCCTATATATACAGTACCCCCACCCTCATTAAAACACTCTTGGCCGAAAACTCTCTCATTCTATCTCTATAACCCCTGACCGTACACGCTAAAAAAACCTATTTTCTTCCAAAAATCATCAAAAATCATCATTTGGAGTCGGTGTGGAGCATTTGGAACGCGTTCTTCTTCGAATCAAACACCCTTGTTCTTGCGTGTACGTAAACCCATGTACAACCGTAAACTCCCTTCCCGGCCGTACACACCTCCTAAGTGGTGAAAAACCCGTTTCCTCGATTCAATCAAGTCCCTGTAACATCCTTAACCGAAAGGAAGCAAGTGTTTTTTCTAACACTTTACCTAACGAAATCACTAATTTAGATACATATATGTATTTATTTGATATTAGGATTTCGTTAAGTGCCACATACAACAACTCTAGGATCTTCGTTTCCAGTTCGACGCTTTCACACAACAAACAGTGAGTTCATACCCTTACGCTTTTATGGTTTTTATATGTTTTTAGGGGGGGGGGGGGGGATACAAGCCAGATACAAATGATTTTGTGAACTAAAACAAAAGGTTTTCAACTAGTTTAAAACTTATGCAATTGATACAATCCAACGATTTCCATAAAATATATAGATATTTTATCCCTTTTGTACTAGGCGGAGCATAAGGGACGCTTTCTAAACATAATTGCATAGTTTTCAGAACAAATCATGAGCATAACTTTTCAATCAAACTATAATAGGTATAGTTTGGGGAAAATTCATTACCAATTTTACCGATACAAACTACTTACATGATCAATCATATGAACTATGACAACTTTAGTTTATGATATTCATTACTACGTTCAGATAACAAAAGTATAACACCAAATAATTATTTTACGTATAATTATTTATACTCTACCAAGTATACAAACGGTTTCAATTACGAGAACACGATACATAAAAACATGTAAACTAGTTAATACATGATTGTGAGACATCTCTTCATTTGTACCCTTTGAGGTACTGGTAAAATCTTCAACATTTAGTATAACCAGAGTCTCCTGGAGGGAGAACGTGAGATTTATGAATAGATATATTCGGGGACTGACAATCCCACACCTAAACTGCTAGCTACAGTTAGGCAGGCATGCCTGGGGTGACAAATATCATACCATACGACGCCTGAATAAACGTCGTTCAGGTCGCTAGTCATATCAAGCATGGTTATACGAACTCACAATAGTATAAACTAACATTTATTTACGGGATTTCATTCTTCATTAGTTTTATTTTAATTAATAAAACTACCATACATTACATTGGAGGATTCCAGGGATACATTACTCGGTTTTATTTTAATTAATAAAACTACTATACATACTGGTGGTAGCCAGGGTTTTCAAACAGAACATACAATACATACTGTTGGTAGCCAGGGTTTTCAAACAGACATACACTACATACTGGTGGTAGCCAGGGTTTTCAAACAAGAACATACTATACATACTGGTGGTAGCCAGGGTTTTCAAACAGAACATACAATACATACTGGTGGTAGCCAGGGTTTTCAAACAGAACTTACGCATTAGAAAATATTGGATTTTCTTGGGTAACATACATACAACTTTTGAGATTCATTAACAGGATTTTTACTACTAAAACATCTTATGAACTCACTAGCTTTATGCTGATACGTTTTCAAAATCTCTTGTATTATCAAGACATTAGTAGATAGGTACTCTCGCAGGCTTTTGAGAAGACGGGGCATATAAAGTATCGTCTTTATATTTCACTACTTTTGATGTACACAAAAACAATGGATCAAACAGATGTAAATGTTCATATTATATTGTAATGGTTGTGTTTACTTTGATTACTATGATGCAATTGTTGTGATACTACATATGACGTCCTCCACCCCCAAACGTTTCCGTCGATTCCGGTTTGGGGGTGTGACAGCAACCGCTGATCATGCCAGAACAGATGATAAAACCACTGAACCTCAACCAAAAATTTTCCAAACAACACCCCTGAAGTGATCCCGATAAGACCAGGATCAACAACGGAACACGTTGAAACGCACTCAACAAGATACGACCCTCTCAAGATTCATCGAAGACTCTCGGCGTGCAGAATGACATATCACAAGCCTTGATAATATAATCTAGACAATAGCAGAGGACCAACCCGAGATACGACTTACCCAAACCCAAGCAAAATTCCAACACGATACCAATTCCCGATAACAACCCAGAAGAAATAGAAGAGAACATACCCACAAAAGCATTCGAAGAAATCCTGACCTTCTCTTCCTAAGCTACCCCAAACATTATGAGGACATGGCACAAAACTCCCATTCGATCCCAAGTGTTGCTATAGGAGTATTTTAGCTATAGCCGAATACAGTGTGGAGATTCATTTCAAGTGTTGCTACTCATTCCTTCTTAGCGATAGTTTACTTGTATTAGTAACATTTCCTTGTTTATCGCTTAGTAGAACACTTTATCTATCAGGCTGAGATATATCTTGTTTTATATCTCTTGATTCAAAAATCTAGCAGACTTACCATCCTCTTCTTCCTGATTATTTTTAGAACAAGATGCCTCTGAAGAAAATACCCAACAGAAAGAACAACAATCCCCCGACGGAGCCAACGTCACCACCTCCTCAGTTCGATCCTTCCATGTTCTAGGCAGCAGTTACAGCCGTTGTGGCTGCCGCAATGTCGCAGATTAATTCTGGCGGCTCTAGCGAGTTCGGAAGTGGTACCATCCCCTCAATCTTGATGGTAGTCAGGGACACCAGAAGGAGTGTTTGTACAAAGATTTCATGAACGCAAAGCCCAAATCCTTCGACGGAAATGGAGGTATCATTGCCCTAACTCGATGGATTGAGAAGATCGAATCGGTCTTCGAGATCTGTGCGTGCTCTGAAGCAAACAAGGTGAAGTTCACCGCCTGCACCTTCACTGATAGAGCATTGACCTGATGGAATGGTCGAGTCAAGTCCCTAACCCTACCAATGGCAAACGCCATGGGTTGGGGAAGTTTAAAGTAACTCATGCTCGCAGAGTACTGCCCAAGGGGCGAGATGCAGAAGTTGGAGAACGATATTTGGAACCTGAAGATGAAGGGTTCCGATATCACCACCTATACAGCTAGATTATGTGACCTGGCTCTCCTTTGTCTGGGAATGGTCACCCCGGACAGCACGAAAATAGAGAGGTACATTTGGGGATTGACGCCCCCAACTCAAGGAAATGTCTTAGCTGCTAAGCCTTCCACTTTTGACAGCGCCAAGTGCCTGGCACAGACCCTGATAGATCACGGGGTTAATCTTGATGTAGTGGCAGCCACTCCCGAACCACCAAAGGCAAGTGGTGGGAAGAGAAAGTTCTGGAACAAGCATAAGGGCCAATCTTTCCCGAAGAGCTTCCGAGAATCCCTCCCGAGCGCCAAGTCGAGTTCCGAATCGACTTAATCCCCTGAGCTACCCCCGTAGCTAAATCCCATACCGTCTAGCACCAGCAGAAATGCAAGAGTTATCCAGCTAGCTCAATGAGCTACTCAACAAAGGATTCAACAGACCGATTTCCTCACCCTGGGGAGCCCCGATCTTATTTGTGAAAAAGAAGGATGGATCTTTTCGGATGTGCATTGATTATCGCGATTAAACAAGCTTACCGTCAAAATCTGTTATCCTCTTCCCCGAATCGACGACCTCTTCGACCAACTTCAAGGAGCCAGTTACTTCTCGAAAATAGACCTAAGATCAGGGTACCATCAACTACAAGTCTATGAAAGTGATGTTCCCAAGACAGCATTATGTACTCGATATGGTCACTACGAGTTTGTAGTAATGCCCTTTGGTCTAACCAACACATTGGCGGTATTCATGAATCTGATGAATCGGATGTGCTGCCCTTTCCTAGACAAGTTCCTGATAGTGTTCATTGAAGATATACTTGTCTATTCCCGAAGCGAGGAAGATCATAGGCAGCACTTGAGGCTAGTGCTGGAGACTCTAAGGGCGGAGAAGCTATATGCGAAATTCTCTAAGTGCGAATTCTGGATCTGAAAAGTAACTTTCATTGGTCACGTGGTAAGCGAAGAAGGCATACACGTGGACCCTTCCAAGATCAAACCGATAGAGAACTGGTTAGCACCGAAGACGCCCACAGAAATCCGTCAATTCTTGGGCCTCGCTGGCTACTATCGTAGGTTTATCCAGAATTTCTATAGGATTGCTAAGCCTCTAACCACCCTAACCCAGAAAGGTGAACCTTTTTGTTGGGGAGAAAAGCAAGACATTGTGTTTCAAACATTAAAGCAGGCCCTATGTAGCGCACCTATCCTGTCTCTGCCCGAAGGGACGGAGGACTTCGTTGTCTACTGTAATGCATCCAATAAAGTCCTAGGTTGTGTGCTCATGCAACGAGGAAAGGTTATTGCTTATGCCTCAAGGCAACTGAAAGCAAATGAAGTCAAATATACAATTCACGATTTGGTGTTGGGAGCAGTGGTCTTCGCATTAAATCTACGGAGAGATTATCTTTGTGGAACCAAATGCACCATCTTCACAGATCATAAAAAGCCTATAACACATTTTCGACAAGAAAGAGTTGAACATGAGGCAACGGCAATGTGTAGAGCTACTCAGTGATTATGAGTGCGAAATATGCTACCATCCCAGCTAGGCCAATGTGGTAGCAGATGCCCTCAGCTAGAAAGAGTATTCAGGTCATAGAGTGAAGGCACAAACAATGACCATCCATTCCCATTTATCCACTCAAATCAAAGAGGCTCAGTTGGTAGCCTTGAAACAAGAGAACAAGTCCGATGAAGCCTTGAAGGGAATGGAAAAGAACTTAGAGATCTAGGGAGACGAAGTCTATTATTTCATGGGCCGGATCTGGACCCCAAAGTTCGGTGGTTACAGGGAGGTTGTCATGAACGAAGCTCACAAGACTAAATACTCTGTTCACCCAGGTTCGGATAAGATGTACCTGGATCTCAAGAAGTTATATTGGTGGCCAAACATGAAAGCAGAGATCGCTACCTTCGTAGGCAAGTTCCTAACTTGCACCAAGGTGAAGGTTGAATATCAGAAGCCCTCAGGTCTACTCCAGCAGCCAGAAATACCTGAGTGGAAGTGGGAGAGGATTACAATGGATTTATCACTAAATTGCCCAAATCTTCGAGTGGTTACGATACCATATGGATAATTGTCGACCGATTGATCAAATCCGCCCACTTCCTGCCAATCAAAGAAACTTTCAAGATGGAAAGACTTACACGAATCTACATCCATGAGATAGTTCGTTTGCACGGTGTGCGTGTGTCCATTATCTCCGATCGGGATAGCAGATTTACCTCGAAATTTTGGCAGTCACTGCATAAAGCTCTTGAAAGTAAGCTGGATATGAGCACAGCTTACCATCCACAAACAGATGGACAAAGTGAGAGAACCACTCAGACATTGGAAGACATGTTAAGAGCATGTGCAATTGATTTTGGTAAGTCGTGGGACATCTATTTGCCCTTGGTTGAATTCTCCCACAACAACAGTTATCATACCAGTATCAAGGTTGCGCCTTTTGAAGCCCTTTATGGCCGTAAGTGCAGATCCCCTCTGTACTAGGCTGAGGTGGGCAACACGCAGCTAGCCAAGGGACAAGTCCCTGATAGCACTCTCACCGGTCCAAATATCATCCGTGAAACCATAGAAAAGATCGTACAAATCTGGGAACGACTAAAGGCTTCGAGAGATAGACAAAAGAGTTATGCCGATAAGAGACGAAAAACCTTGGAGTTCCAGGTTGGAGACCGTGTTCTATTGAAGGTCTCACCCTGGAAAGGCATGATACGCTTTGGAAAGCGTGGAAAGTTAAATCCGAGATATATAGGACCATTCGAGATCCTTACTAGGATCGGTCTTGTAGCATACAAACTCCGTTTACCACAAGAGCTTAACAACATCCATCCTGTCTTCCACGTCTCAAATCTTAAAAAGTGTTTATCCGACGAGACCCTTGTGATTCCTCTTGACGAGATCGAGATCAACAAGAACCATAACTTCGTGGAAGAACCAGTCGAAATCATGGATCGGGAGATCAAACGAACGAAACAAAGTCGCATACCAATAGTGAAGGTTCGCTGGAATGCGAAGTGGGGACCTGAATTCACTTTGGAACGCGAAGATCAGATGAAACAGAAACATCCTCATCTTTTTCCGAGTCTATGATATGTATTATGTGTTTGAATTACGGGACGAAATTCCTTCTATCGGGGGGATGATGTGACAACCCAAAACTTTTTCCGTTATCTTTAACTGATTTCCGTTAATAAAATTTGAATTTTATTGGATTTCCGTCAAATTCCTTGGTTTGGAAAAATTATTACGTTTTATATAATTAAAATTATATACGAGTCGGAACCAAAATTAAGCGAAAAACCTGAAATGCCTCGAAAAACTAATAGTTTTCGGCCTAAGTGAGTGTAGGCCGCAAACCCGTTCACGGTTGGTGCCAGGTGGACCCCACCACTGACCATACCCCCAAACTATATATACGGGACCCCCACCCTCATTTAAACACTCTTGGCTAAAAACTCTCTCATTCTATCTCTAGAACCCCTGACCGAACACACTAAAAACACCTATTTTCTTCCGAAAATCATCATTCGGAGTCGGTGTGGGGCATCTGGAACGCGTTCTTCTTCGAATCAAACACCCTTGTTCTTGCGTGTACGTAAACCCATGTACAGCCGTAAACTCCCTTCCCGGCCGTACACACCTCCTAAGTGGTGAAAAACCCGTTTCCTCGATTCAATCAAGTCCCTATAACATCCTTAACCGAAAGGAAGAAAGTGTTTTTTCTAACACTTTACCTAACGAAATTGCTAATTTAAATACATATATGTATTTATTTGATATTAGGATTCCGTTAAGTGCCACATACAACAACTCGAGGATCTTCGTTTCCAGTTCGACGCTTTCACACAACAAATAGTGAGTTCATACCCTTACGCTTTTATGGTTTTTATATGTTTTTTTTGGGGGGGGGGGGGGGGGGATACAAGCCAAATACAAATGATTTTTTAAACTAAAACAAAAAGTTTTCAACTAGTTTAAAACTTATGCAATTGATACAATCCAACGATTTCCATAAAATATATAGATATTTTATCCCTTTTGTACTAGGCAGAGCATAAGGGTCGCTTTCTAAACATAATTGCATAGTTTTCAGAACAAATCACGAGCATAACTTTTCAATCAAACTATAATAGGTATAGTTTGGGGGAAATTCATTACCAATTTTACCGATACAAACTACTTACATGATCAATCACATGAACTATGACAACTTTAGTTTATGATATTCATTACTACGTTCAGATAACAAAAGTATAACACTAAATAATTATTTTACGTATAATTATTTATACTCTACCAACTATACAAATGGTTTCAATTATGAGAACATGATACAAAAAAACATGTAAACTAGTTAATACATGATTGTGAGACATCTCTTCATTTGTACCCTTCGAGGTACTGGTAAAATCTTCAACATTTAGTATAACCAGAGTCTCCTGGAGGGAGAGCGTGAGATTTATGAATAGATCTATTCGGGGAATGACAATCCCACACCTAAACTGCTAGCTACAGTTAGGCAGGCATGCCTAGGGTGACAAATATCATACCATTCGACGCCTGAAGAAACATCATTGAGGTCACTAGTCATATCAAGCATGGTTATACGAACTCACAATAGTATAAACTAACCTTTATTTACGAGATTTCATTCTTCATTAGTTTTATTTTAATTAATAAAACTACCATACATTACATTGGAGGATTCCAGGGATACATTACTCGGTTTTATTTTAATTAATAAAACCACTATACATACTGGTGGTAGCCAGGGTTTTCAAACAGAACATACAATACATATTGGTGGTAGCCAGGATTTTCAAATAGAACATACACTACATACTGGTGGTAGCCATGGTTTTCAAACAAGAACATACTATACATACTGGTGGTAGCCAGGGTTTTGAAACAAAGCATACAATACATACTGGTGGTAGCCAGGGTTTTCAAACAGAACTTACGCATTAGAAAATATTGGATTTTCTTGGGTAACATACATACAACTTTTGAGATTCATTAACAGGATTTTTACTACTAAAACATCTTATGAACTCACCAGCTTTATGCTGATACGTTTTCAAAATCGCTTGTATTATCAAGACATCAGTGGACAGGTACTCTCGCGGGCTTTTGAGAAGACGGGGCATATAAAGTATCGTCTTTATATTTCACTACTTTTGATGTACACAAAAACAATGGATCAGATAGATGTAAATGTTCATATTATATTGTAATGGTTGTGTTTACTTTGATTACTATGATGCAATTGTTGTGATACTACATATGACGTCCTCCACCCCCAAACGTTTCCGCCGATTCCGGTTTGGGGGTGTGACAGCAACCGCCGATCATGCTAGAAAAGATTATAAAACCACTGAACCCCAACCAAAAATCTTCCAAACAACACCCCTGAAAGTAATCCCGATAAGACCAGGATCAACAACGGAACACGTTGAACCGCACTCAACAAGATACGACCCTTTCAAGATTCATCGAAGACTCTCAGCATGCAGAATGACATATCACAAGCCTTGATAATATAATCTAGACAATAGCAGAGGACGAACCTGAGATACGACTTACCCAAACCCAAGCAAAATTCTAACACGATACCAATTCCCGATAACAACCCAGAAGAAATAGAAGAGAACATACCCACAAAAGCATTCGAATAAATCCTGATCTTCTCCTCCTAAGCTACCCCGAACATCATGAGGACATGGTGAAAAACTCCCATTTGATCCCAGATGACAAGAACTACTAATAGGATTCTCCTTCCTGAAGGATTCTAGGTATCTACAAGCTATGGGCTCCAGATGAGCTGCCAACTGCCCTAATACAACCTTAGCCTGAAAGGCTCCGATATAACTATCCAAGAGCTCCAATATCCCTTCCGTGACTGAACCCAAGACCACCGAGGTCCATTCCAATAGATCGCAAGTAATCTCCGATGAGATGAACTCTCACGACCGCACATCGATCGGCTTAACACCTGCTCCTAAGTTAGACCCAGAATCCCATGAATCCTCATCCCATAGGCTTCGTAGATTCTTCGAGACTCTCCCCGATTCGAGTATGGATCCTATGCTTTCATTCATACAGGCCCAATACTACCTTCCACACCTATCCATACTTTCCTCAAGAATCCTCCCGAATCCTTCAATTCACCTTCTCAAATCCATACTCCAACACTCGGTAACCAGTACAACAAAACCCCACTGAAGAAATCCCTAGAATTTCCTTGGTTCCCTACTTCACCCTGCCATCAGTTGTTGAGGAACTCCCAACAATTCCAGTCACCCACCTCATGAATACAATCACATGCAACAAAGCTTAGATAATCCTTCGAGTAACAGAATCATCCCTACAACGGTTGGACTCAGACAAGAGCTACACAATAAGGTCAAATCCATTACACTAAGATTATCCGACCCTTGTCACTTGTGGCTTGACATATTCACTTAGTAGCTAACTCCCATCACCTAAGAGTTCCACAAAGCACAAAGCAAGCAGCATTCATGCAGTGACACTCCAAACCATAGAATAATCACAAGCATCCAATCCCATATCCTACAACCCATACTAGGAGCTCCCACTCCCACTATTGATTACCTTATGCATACAATTCATACCCGATCTAGCATCCCATGCTTCCTAGGCTACCAGACATCACATATCAGGCCACGCTATCACTAGCTAATCAGAACTAGCATGCAAGTCTACAAGCTCATACAATAGGCATACAAAGCATCTCTCCTAGTATTTCATCATGCAAAAACTGAGCAGATCCTTAGCCCTAACTAGCATGCGATTCACAGTCTCTTGGATCAAAGCATAATAGATAACATGTATGTGTATTTTGGGAGAAACTTACTTGAGCTTGGTCGATTGCATGCACCACACCCTTTCTTGTATTAGAAAACTATTTTTTCCCTTTTAAATCATTTTGCTTTCATTTTTTGAAAACATTACAAAATCCTCAGTTTGATCTCAGACACACCTGAAAGAATGTCCAAATCCCTCAAACTAAGGCTCTGATACCAACTTACGTCCCAAAAGTAATGATATAAAAATTATGTTTTTAGATTAATAAATCGTTAATACATGACATTTCCATAAGCCAAGGTAATCAAGATTTATCAAAACATCATCAAATCAGAGTAAATCATAGAATGCATAAACATGTGGTGTGTGCTCTGCAATCATCCTGAGCTCTCCCATTTTTAAACCGAGGCACCTGAAACATAAACTGAAAACCGTAAGCGCAAAGCTTAGTGAGTTCCCAAGATACCACATACCACACACACATAAATCACATATTGGGCCCCCGCCCTCCATCGGGCCTCGCCCGGTATCGAGTCCCACTCGTCCTCGCCCCCCCCCCCCCCCCCCTCAGATTACAAATTTGTCAATCACCAAGCCCCGCCCGATACACATATAATCTTATAACCATATAATCATATAAACATATATCCTTACTAGCACATGAAATAATCACAAAGACTATAGCATACCATACAGTAATCGAGCCCCACCCGGCATCGGGCCTCGTCCGGTAAGCATAAAAGTAGATACTAATAACTAGCATACATATACTCACCAGTCCCCGCCTGGCATCGGCCCTAACCCGGTAAACATACAATCTCATAACACATGCAAGAATTATGCAGACATCTAGCATTCTAATATAAAAACTTGGGGTCGGCATTGGTGCCTTCGACCCGCTAAACCAGTGAGAAAACTCACCTCGCACTATCGAATCACACAGACGATCCCTGTCTGCTGGCTGACGGATCCCCGAACTATCAATATCAAAAATATCACCTAATCAACAATTGGGTTCCAAACCATAACCATAAATCCATACTTAGGGTAAAAAGACCATTTCACCCCTAACCTAGCTTGGTCCAAGACTAAGGCCCAAACTCACAACTTGAAAGGCTCAAAAGCCAAATAACCAACCAAGGCCCAAATTTGGCTCACATTTCTAAAGTGGGCCCAAACCCCTTACATGGGCCTTACCCTAAAGCCCAACCAATTTTCCTAGTCCAAAATACTTGTACTCAGATGGCCCATTAAGAACTCAAACACCCAAGCCCAAAAAGGAAGACCAACCACGAAGCCCAAAAGCAAATACCCTCCTGACTCATTACGCAGGGCATACTCAGTTGTACACAAAGTGTACTTACTATTTGGATTGTACGTTGTGCGTAAAGACTTGTACGCCCAACATACTCCTCCATTAAGCCAAAATCGACATTAAGCTCTTAATACTTAAGTCCAAATGTGCAAACCACAGATCTGAGTCCACATAAGTGACTAGAACCAAAACGTCACTGACTTGCTGACTTTGCATGCTCCAAAAGAACCCAATTTCGAAATATAACATTCTACTTCCATTAAATGAACTCAAACTCATGCATGTGGAATTCCAAACCCTAAAGGAGGTAACTTTATGCATCTAGAACCTCAGAAACACCAAGAGTGGAAACTCATAACTCTTGGAGTAGTACCAAACCACTAGATCTCATCCATGGGACCAAAAAGGGTCCAAAACTTAAACAAGAAAGATATAGTCTTCTAAAGAACAAGATCAAAGCTTTTTACCTTAAACAAGCTGGAAATGAAGCACATAATCAAGATCCACAAGCTCTTCCTTGATCCACAACCTTACAACTCTCCCCCACTTAAATTAGATTTTGTCCTCGAAATCTTTCCTTACCATTCTCAACACGCCAAACAACTTGAGAAACATGACCGTAACCCTAAGCATACTGCAGCCTTCCTAATGTAACCAAAACCAACCCTCGTAGGGTTGTATAACCCGAAGTTGAAAGAATCCCTTGCAAAATAATCATATTTACTCAGTCTGAAATCTGAAGTCTCGAGATGGTCTGACTCCCTAATAGACCGCCCAAACTGAAACATTGCTAAAACCATTCCACTTATCAGCCAACTGAGTACCCAACTCCCAGTAACTTGAGGTTCCCATTAGAGAACATAATCACTAACCAATTATCCCTACAAAACACTTGTACTTGATAGACAGCTCAGATAATCCTTCGAGTATGAGACTTATCCTTGCAATGGTTAGAATCAGAAGAGAGATGTGCAACATGATCAAATCATTTACTTTGAGATTATCTAATCCCAACTGCAAGTGACCTAACATCTGCTCCGAATAACAACTAATCCACACACGAGTCCCAATTCAATAATAATGCCTTGACTGATCTGGATGCCCTTCACCAATAGAACCAATCCAAGACACAATCACACGAGCTTGATCTACTATCAAATTTGAATCCATTCCTTACCCTTGAACCCTTCGATTGATGCCCTCGTCATATAGTGGCTCCAATTCTTATCCCACTGAGAAGAAAATCCAACACAAAAAAAATTCGTGATTCCTAACTCAAGATCTCACCCAAAAATCAACCAAATACTTAACTCATAACCTGAGATCCACGGATCTACACATGCATTTTACCCAATTCCCTTCTGATTCACAACAACTCCTTACTAGAACGAGATATAAAAGTTCCCAAACCATAGCTGAGACTACCAGTCTCGCACCTGATCCAACCACCAGGTTCCCATGAGTCCAAATAACAAGGCTACCCAGCTTATAAACCTCTCTACGCGACACACTGACCACCCACATGATCTTGCAACTCAAGATCCAAATCCTTCACCCAATGGTCTCTACTAATTCCAACTTGTATTGCAATAATCACACAGGCCTCGCCCATGGGTCCCACCCAACTATACCATGGACCGCCCTTGCACACAGGTCCCACCCATCTAGAGCTACATAAGCCCGAATTTGCCTCGGACCCCAATAGCCCTCAACCTAAAATAGAGAAATACTCCTCGACAATCCTTACCTTTGTCCCCAAGGCACAAACTGATTCCCCCTTTACACTCATGACTACCTCCAACAATAGTCTACCTCAAACGAGTGAATGTTACGATCCCATAACAGTCTTACAACACTTCAAACCACCCATGGTTACTATCCATGGACTTACTGTTGGATTAATGTCTAAGTCCATAACTATAATTGGTAAGACTTGACCCGACCCGGCATGGTCCATTTGGGTTGCATACCATCATGCACTTGGATAGAGTATAATGAGAGAAATAAGACACTTATGGTTATTAATATATGATAAGTTCTAGTATATTAATAATAAGAATAATAAGATTATTTAATTAGTATTGATCAAGAATTAATCTAGGATTAATTAAGTGATCAAAAGAAGACTAATTAAATATATGGGTTGATTGTGTAAATCATTCATACTTGTATAGTGGGCTAATGCTCCATGGATAATCAAGTTGGGCTAAAACCCATAGGATGGTCCATGGATGCTCCATGGTGTATTTGTACCCATGGATCATGGAAATGAAAGGCCATGTCAATTAGGGTTTACATGGTGTAACCCTAACTATATAAGCATCTTATTCTTGACCAAATCGGCCACTAGTGTGTGAAGTGAAAGGGCTAGCCGATTTCATGAAGTGCAGAATTCTCTCAAGTTATTCTAAGTGTTTTGGTGATTGTGATTCCATTTGAGGCTTCCACACTATTGGGGCTAGGCACTCAAGCTTCATGAAGACTTTCTACATCAAGAGGTATGTATTCTATCTTGTTACATTCATTGTTTTTGTATGCTAGATTAGGATAATACCTTGGAAGTTCTTATTTGCATGTATAATAGAGAAAACATAGATCCAAGGTATTTAGAGTTGCATGTACACTTAGGAGTGTTAGAATGCTCAAAACCCAACAGTGGTATCAGAGCCTAGGCTTGTTTTCTTGTTATACTTGCAAAACTGCTTAAAAAAATCGAATTTCTTGCTGTCTGGTCATCAGACTCGGCGAGTCCATCAGGAGACTCGGCGAGTCCATGCCTAAAAAGTGATGAAATCGAACCAACTCGCCGAGTTGGGACCCCAGACAGCATAAACTCGACTTTTTTGGCTGGAATTGGACTAGGAACATTACCCAAAGATGTTTTGGACTTATAAACTTGTTTTTGATGTGGTAATGTTCATGCTAATCCAATTTCAAAGATAATTGTCAATAGATTCATGTTTTGTATTAGTTTAAGGTTTAGACTAATTACATGAAAAAGTTTGATTTGAATTATCTTGTTCTTATGAGTTGCTTAGATTAATAGAAAGTTGAGTGAAATAGTTATTTTCAATCCAAATTAATCTAAGAGTTGATTCTAAAATGTGTTTTTGTAACTTGTCCTCAAGTTATATGAAAAGTCACATTTAAGTTTCATAAAATTCATAAAAGTTGGCAATGGTTACAAAAGATGAAGAGTCTTGTCCTTAAGTTATGGAGGTTCAAGAGTCACTTCATTAATAAATAAATAAATAAAGTGTAACCTTAATTAATTTCATAAGTTATAAAATAAAGAAAAGTTAATTCTTTTATTAGTTTAAAGTCTTCCATAACTTGTCCTCAAGTTATGGAACTTGAAGAGTTTTTGGATTAAAACTACTTTAAACACATAAGTTATGGAATTAATTAGTTTGGAATAGTTTCAAAACTTGCCCTCAAATTTTGGAATTTGAAAAGTTTTCACTTATGAATACTTTAATTCCAAGTTAGCCCTTAGAATTTTAAAGAGTTAAAATTCAACCCTTATACTTTATAATATTATAAGTTAATAATATATATATGTATAAGAGTAAAGTCAGTCTTACCGCTAGTACGCCTCATTCACGAAGCCGGTCTATAAGGTGGGTATAAGGTTTTTGCCTATAAAATGGCAACTTAATGGGTGTCCACTCTCACCCACCGCTTGCTTGACTGGTGGAGGTTCGTTAGCCGAACGGGTTTGACAGGACTATAATTCTCCCTTCATTAAAAGTATTAATGATAAATACTAAGTAACTAAACTCTTAATAATACCCAATCTTAGTTACTTAGGAAAACTGTGAATAAGGTGCTAATCCATGAAATTACACTTTGCACTTTGTTTAAGTCGGTTAGTGGAGCGTGTGTGGTTAACCGGCACACTAACGCGTATTTAACAAGGTAGGCAAAGGGTAACTTAATGTTTATCATAGTATCGATGGAGCGTGTGTGGTTAACCAGCAGATCGATTGAGGGGTAAACACTTAAGGGTACCAAGTAATTTGCATGGTTACTTCACACCTTGTTTTGTGATCCTCGGCATCCCAGTCACAAAACCTGAAGGGCACACTCGAGATTGAAACATGCCTTTGAACAGTTCAATGAATCTCAAAGATCTAGGAGTTTCAAAACCAATTAAAACCTAATAACACATTTCGTTTATCTTGGTGGAAATTGGTGAATTGTCATTCACCTACCTTCAAATATTTTATAGCTTGGATTACGGCATACCTCTTCTAAGTTATAAAATAGTTTGTTGGGTCCTAGCCTTAATATTTCATATTGGGTGTCATATTAAGGACTTTATAATCAACTATCTTGAATATCTCCCACAACATGTCTGGTTTAGACATATATGATCTTCCCAAATCTCTTGAAACAAGCTTTCTTAAATGAAGATGATGTCTTATGGAAATCATACTTCTTTCACCTCCTCCAATTATTCTCCCCAACCCACAAGTTCTTGAAACATTTAAGGTCACTCAAGCCCAATTGGCAAGGCAAGGTCTAGGTGTGGTCACGTCTTGGAGATGTAGTCACATATTGACAAGCCGGGAGAGTTGGGTGTCAAAGTCTTGAGAAAGTTGGTGGTTCAATCACTTTCTAAGTCACATAGTGAGTTCTTGTGGAACACCTATGAAACAGACTATGACAAGACCCTTAATGATCTTATCTAATTGCTAAGATCAACTTCCTAAAACTTTATGGACATTGACAATGATGACATTGGATATCTAGTAAGGCTCTCTCTTCCCAGTGGAAAGGGATCGGCCATAGTCAACTCGGTTGACCAAATGGTAAAGAGAAAAGCTAAGTCTGTGATAGTCTTGTTTACCATTACCAAAGGGTCCATATGTTTATATTGCCAAAGGAAGGGGCATTGGTTGCAAATCTGCCAATTTACCTAAGGGTGTTAAAGTCAATAAGTTTGGCTCTACTTTAGGTAAAGTCCACTATCTAACTCTGCTAAGTTTCTATTCTGAGATTCTTACTACATGATGTGACTGGGTCACATGTTGATGTTTTAAGAATCAAAGAAAAGTAAAGGAACTTAAAGAAAGAATATGCTGAATCTGATTGCGTAGATGGATTTCTATCGCGTAGTTTGAAGATCGGATTCTTGAGCTACTTCTTAGGAGTTATGAGATATTGCTTAGGAATAGATAACAACAAGTTTTCATATGGATTGTAAGGACAAGTTCTTCCGCAAAGTTTTTAAAATAAAAGGAAAATTTTTGATTTTATTTATTTTAAAATATCCTTACAATGGCATCTGTGGAAATTTTTGTTGCTTATAAGATTCCATTAAGAGCAAGAGTGGAAATATGAATTTGATTCTTTCATTTGTGGTAATGTCAAAATTTACCAAATAAGGAAAGATTCTCATCACCCAAGTTTCATTTGGACCGGAACTTGGAATCATGCAAGTTGTATAGTATGATGAATGAGAACTTTAAAGTATTGGAAAATTAAGACTAATTACTTATTCACATGGATGTGTGAGTCAAGTAATGGACTAAGGGATCGAGTACATAGTCTTGTGCACTGATTAAGTCCACCACAAAAGATTGATAAGACTATTCGTCATGATTTACTTAAGTTCAGTAAATATGGTTATACTTACAAGTTTAAGTATAATTCTGAGACATTGGAAAAGGTTTCAATGTATGGCAGAGCGAATAAGAAGAATCAAATTAGGCAGAAGGATAAAAGTTTCTCAAATCTGAAAAGATGGGAGAGTACTTTAGTATCAGCTTTTATGATCATCTTAATGATTTAGAGACCTAATCACAATTCATCCTATAAGTGCATTCTGATAGCTAAGAAGAGGAGCTATGAATTGGTGAAGTGGCTAAATCAAGAAGATGAGTCATACTTCGTTCCAATACAAGTCTTAGAGTCATACTCCAAGATTGTAATATGAGTGACATGTCTTTAAGAAGGTTTAAAAACACTTGTCAAATGTAAGTGTAAAAGTTTCCTACTCTTGTACATTTGAAATTGGTAAGTTGTGATGTTTTGGATAAAACAAAGACCAACTAAGGCCAATTGTGTGAAGTGTTTGTCCTGATTAGAATCCGCACTATCTCTTGGATGTTTGACAAGGGAGTCTTATAGGTCAAGAGGACAGTGGGAGTCTTAAAGGTCTTGAAAGTCTCAAGAACTAATCAAGAATAAAACCTGAAGTTCTTCACTAGCACACGACTTGAGGTTTATAACCTATCGTGATGACATATTCTGTGCCCATTCTAGTCAAAGTTGGCTTTGCATATGAGTTCTTAGAGTTCTCAATGTGTTGCACAACAACTTGGAAGCAATGGCAGGCCCTTGAGGTGCCAGGTGGCAAGAAATTAAGATTGAGTTCAATCCATATGAGTTTGGATTTGTCATTACCCTTGTCTTGTGACTATGGTTTTGACAATTCACATGGGTAAGAACACATACACCATTATATCTAAGTGTCATAAGGTTTCTCTCCGATTCATGAAAATGATGGTGAGTAAACACTTTCACTAAGTAGATTTTAGCTAGATAGCAATTGTGATATTTGCATTCTCAAAGTCGTTAGTGGAGCGTGTGTGGTTTACCAGCACACTAACCTGGACTTGTGAGAAGTGGCAAAAAGGTCTAACCATTATGATTACGGCATCCCTCTTCATAATTGTTTAGACACACAAGTGTGCTATCTAAGGGAAGGTGTATGATTTTGATAAAGTCTTATCAAAACAATCTAGTATCAGAAATCTGAACTTTCGTAAGAAAGTCAATGAAGTATTGATTTCTAGAAGTCCAGCTGATTTCTGAGTACATGTCAAAGCTAGTGGGAGCATAAGTGTTATGCTAATAATCATCATGTTAGTGGGAGCATGATAAGTATTGCAATCTAGCAATGTTAATTGTAGAAAACAAAAGGTTTCAATTGGGAAAAAGGTTGTTTTGCTATAATTAAGGGAGAGGAAATTATACTTCATCTCAAATCTATAAGCTTAGATCGTGAGGTTTTAATCATTTAGTCAAGGATATATATATATATATATATATATATATATATATATATATATATATATATATATGAATTTCATGTTGGAATGGCTCAACATAAGGAAATTATGTATATGGGTCCATTATTTGCGTTCTAAAATTCGATTATGATTACGGCATCCCTTTTCATAATCTGAATTATGAGAACTTGGCAAATAGAAATGGAAATGTTATAGCAAAAGACTGGTTTAGTCTTTATGTGAGACATCATGAATCGATTCCCATATGCTTCGGATATAGGATCGATTACATGTGCTATATTCATCCATTCTAAAATTTTCCAAATGCCTGGGGCATTAAGAAGGGAAATGGTTTAGAACTGGATATGACTAAAAGGATTAAACAATTGTCGAGGACAATCTAAGGTTTTTCCAAAGATTGGTTGCTCAAGGACAGTTGGAAGTATAGTGATAATTCTGGAAGGACCATATTGACATAATCTGTAAGGAGGCAACTCTTGTTCAGAAGTGATAGTCAAAAATGGAATCTGGAAATGTTTCAAAGTTAGAAGTTTTCAATCTGTGTAAGATTAGGAAACTTAATGCAAGAAGGATGTTTCCAAGGAGCTGATCTCCTATGGAATACTCTGTAATGATTGTTGTCAAGTCTTTCTGACTTTGTGCATAATCATTACAAGAGGATCAATGCATATAAGTTTAGAATCTAACAGATTTTAGTAAATGACATGAATTTGGAATTCTTGTATTTGCAGTAAGGATTTGGGAGTGTGAAAAGAGAATCATTGAAGTTATGTTCAATTGATCTAGTTCATAAAGTAAAGATCATAGACAAACATAGTATGCATACTTGGTGTATGGCATGACTAGTGTTTAGAAAACATAGTGTACATGCTTGGAGCATGGGACAACTATTGTTTTAAATTCAAGAATAAAGTTGATAGCTGAAACAGTATACAATGAATAATGTGTAATCATATGGTGATAAATAAAAGGTGTTTTATTTATGTTCAAAGGGTTGATACCATATTGGATTCAATTATTATTGTGTTTCACTTTGCATGTTTTGACTTCCCGAATAAACTAGGTTATTCTTCCGGAATGACTAAGTTATTCAAACCATCCACAGTAGGTCATATGTTGGAAGTAGATATGAATTAAGACTGTCATGGGTTGGCTTGTAGAGGTCTAAGGTGTTGGACAAAGGGCTACAACACTCATGAGTACTCATAAGTTCTGAGTATTGGATTCAACCCGCGCTCATTGGAATCACTTCATGGATTTTATCACGAGTGATCATGAGACGATAATATCTTATATTCTTCAAACCTAGAGATATGAGTTGTTACTATGAGTTGGTTGTACATTGATTGCACGAAAACGCATTTGGTAACTCGGTGTTATAAAACGTGCCTTTGTGTATGATTCAACAAGTAGTAGAACAAGCCATATGAGTCGAAGTTTATCCGTTCCTTTTACCTTCGGGATAAAAGCGATATCTGTGGGCCCCTCGATGATTTGATGATGACAAATGGAAGTGCTCGGCCGGGCCAGGACTGATTTGATTTGTTCAATTAGTCAGTCGTCATAAATCGAAAATCGGGAAACAACAAATGGACAGAGAGAATGATTATAATCCATGTCTCAGTCCATATGATATCTAGAATGGAGGAATATATGATCCCTTATCTAATGGACAAGTCATTGACAAAGGTCAGAGTTCATCTACAAGGTCAGAGTTCGACAGAAGCTTTTGAGAGCTACGATTGCTAGTTGGTTCCTGAAGTCATACACAATAATAGTTTTAGACTTATCCAAGTGGGAGACTGTTGGATTAATGTCTAAGTCCATAACTATAATTGGTAAGACTTGACCCGACCCGGCATGGTCCATTTGGGTTGCATACCATCATGCACTTGGATAGACTATAATGAGAGAAATAAGACACTTATGGTTATTAATATATTATAAGTTCTAGTATATTAATAATAAGAATAATAAGATTATTTAATTAGTATTGATCAAGAATAAATCTAGGATTAATTAAGTGATCAAAAGAAGACTAATTAAATATATGGGTTGATTGTGTAAATCATTCATACTTGTATAGTGGGCTAATGCTCCATGGATAATCAAGTTGGGCTAAAACCCATAGGATGGTCCATGGATGCTCCATGGTGTATTTGTACCCATGGATCATGGAAATGAAAGGCCATGTCAATTAGGGTTTACATGGTGTAAACCTAACTATATAAGCATCTTATTCTTGACCAAATCGGCCACTAGTGTGTGAAGTGAAAGGGCTAGCCGATTTCATGAAGTGCAGAATTCTCTCAAGTTATTCTAAGTGTTTTGGTGATTGTGATTCCATTTGAGGCTTCCACACTATTGGGGCTAGGCACTCAAGCTTCATGAAGACTTTCTACATCAAGAGGTATGTATTCTATCTTGTTACATTCATTGTTTTTGTATGCTAGATTAGGATAATACCTTGGAAGTTCTTATTTGCATGTATAATAGAGAAAACATAGATCCAAGGTATTTAGGGTTGCATGTACACTTAGGAGTGTTAGAATGCTCAAAACCCAACACTTACTACACCCAAACCATCACGAACCCACTCAATCTGAGCTAAAATCTGCATCCAATTAGGTATTTAGGTCATACTTCGAATTCTGAAGCCCTTAACCTGGACTCAACCACAAGCCTGTTGTGCATGATAAAGAAGACGCCAACCAACAGTTGGAAGTTTCCTGAACTCTCCCACTTACACAACCTCAATATAAACGGGCCACTTCGGCCATCTCTCCTCCTGTCTAAGATGTGAAACTTGCCCTAGTTTCACACCCTTCCTACTCCCAAAAATCCTGATCGATTCTCCCCACTTGGATTCAACAAAGCTTTCTCACCTCTCAAATCCGATGTATTCCCAACCTGTCAACCTCATATAGCATGAAGTACCTACGACCTATACTAATCAATAATAACGTTCCATTGTTAGCTAAACTCAAGGATCGCCTAATTCCTGACTCTAAAATACCTTTTGAGTCCAAAACACAAACCAAATACCCGGATCATCCAAATAACATCATCCACCTCCAAAAGAGCCGAAAACTCCATTCTTCAAGGGTCTTAAGCCTACTAATACCTAATCCTTGATCACCACCCCGAAATTGGAAATGATTTTAAACAGGGTGCTACACTGTGTGAGATATTGCAAGTTTTGAGTGTTATTGGCTCTTGTAGTAGAAGGAGGTTAGAGAAGAAGAAGAAGAAGAAGGTCCTAGCAAGCTTGGAGATCCAAAAACTTCCCATCTTTGTGCATCATTTTCAGGTATAAAGTCTATACCTTGGCAAGTTTGCTTTAAGATCTCTTTGGTTTAAGATTTACGAGCTAAACGTCCCCAAGTTTTGACCTTTATGAGTTTGGGACTCTCCAAAAGGTTTTTGTTGTCCTTTCATGCATATTATAACATTTAGATTCATAAAAATGCTTGCTCGATCTTCCCCTTTGGCTCATGCATGAGTAAAGTAGCTTAGAATGGATGAAGAAATGCTTCGAGCCTTTCCTAGACATGTAATGGCTTAAAGCCAACAACTTTATGGATTAAGATGTCTTAGAGGCACCAACATAGCAAAAATAGAGGCAGATAGAGTACGATGGGCGTACTCCTGGCTATGCACAACGTAGCCTGATCCTTCCCTAATGAGCGTACACGATGAGTGTTAACTTTTGTTGACTTTGACCCTTTGTCAAGATTTAGGGTTTTTAGACCATGAGAAGGGAAAATGTTCCTTTTTCCCTTAGAAGATTTAGCCGTGGGATTTGGACTCACAAGTGAGTTTTTAACATTAATTATTAATTAGCGTTAATTGTTTTGTTGGCTAGGCAGAGTCTAGATCCAACAGTTCGGGTGGTAGATTTTCGTGTCATCAGTATTACGTGAGTCTCCTCACTTACTCTTACCTGTATGGTAGGATAGTTGTATTTATGATGACCAGTTAGGTCTAGCTGTTATGATTCTATTATGCTATTTATATGTGACCGGGGCTACTGATAGCCAACCAGGGTTACTGATAACCCACCAGGCATGCTGTTAGCTCATCGGGACTGCTGATAGTCCTCAAGGTTGCTGATAACCCATACTTGTTTATGTATGCTATGTTGTATGTGGTACCTTGGGGAACTCACTAAGATTTATGCTCACAGTTGTTGATTTATATGTGGCGGGTACTTCACAGGACCGCGAGAAGGTGAATGTCTGATTGTACACACGAGCTGGGGAATTTACTACTATGACATGTTAATGAACTCTAATAATTATGATGCTGGTTGTTTTGGGATAATTATGTATTTGATAACTTGGTTGTGAAACTTTGATTTTGGTAATTTAAAAATGAAAATTTTAGTCTAATATTTGAGGTGTTACGATAATCATATATGATTATACAGTTTAATATATTATTAATTATTTATTTCACAATACAAACATATATAAATCATATGTGTTTGTACATTGTCATATAATATTAATTATTTATTAGACTATATAATAATATATTTTTATATGTTGTAATAGATAACTAATTATATTTTATAATGTATAATCATATATACTTATAAATTGTAATATATATTAATCATATATAAGGATATATAATCATATATGATTATATAGTCTAATATATTATTAATTATATATTTCAATGTACAAACACATATGATAAATCATATATGTTTGTACATTGTCATATATGATTAATCATATATTATACTATATAATCATATATGATTGTAGGTTGTAATATATAAGTAATTATATTTTGTATTGTTTAATCAATATACAAATGCATATGATAAATCATATGTGTTTTTACATTGTCATATATTATTAATCATTTGTTAGACTGTATAGTCATATATGTTTATATGTTGTAATATATAACTAATCATATTTCATAATGTATAATCATATATGATTAATCATATGTTTTTATACATTTTAATATATGATTAATTGTATATTAGGATATATAACCGTATATAATTATATAGTTTAATATATTATCAATTATATATTTCAATGTACAAATACATATGATAAATCATATATTATACAGTATAATCATATATTGTACATTGCCATATATGATTAATCATATATTATACAATATAATTATATATGATTATATGTTGTAATATATAAGTAATTATATTTCATACTATATAATCATGTATCATTAGTTATTTGTATTTAAACCTTGTTATATACGACTAATCATATATTAGGATGTATAATCATATATAATTATACAATTTAATAATCTTATATGATTATACATTTTGATATATAATTAATCATATTTGATACTATATAATCGTGCATGATTAGTTGTTTGTATTTATACATTGTCATATATAATTAATCATATATTAGACTGCATAATCATATATGATTAATCATATATGAAAATTTGTAAAGAAATATTATTAGTCATATGTGTTTGTGCATTTGTATGAAAATTGCAATTGACTCGTCAATCTCTTTTGAATATGACATCATGTATGAAAACTGACTTTGATTCAATATGCACCTGACGTTCTCTTTATTTTTTATGATGATTTCGATTATATTATTTCTTCAATTTGAGGATTATATCTTGTATTTTGGAAAATATGAATTGATGCTTTGTTTCGATCGTTTTGTTTAATTTGAAGAAGCTTATTAATTTGATAACAAATTCAGTACAATTTGGAACTTTAAGATAAGATAGAATGAATTATGAAAGTTAGATGATAGGATTAGATGATTGATACGAAGAATCGAAGATTTAATGATAAGAATATTTTTTTGTTTCGTAATCGTATTTCAAAGAAGAAGGAATATGTGTGCTTTTTAATTATAAAAGTGAAATTTATTGTTGTACCCCTGGATCATTTAATAGTTGACGGGAGTTGAACTTAGAATGTATTAGCACAATATTAATCTCACAATCTCTATTTTGTTTTATCTCAACGAAACCATCTTATATATATATATATATATATATATATATATATATATATATATATATATATATATATATTGTTTGGTCAAAAATATGGTTTATACTTTACTTTTCTAGAAAAATGTATTTGTGTCTTGGATTGTAAACAACTTGTTTTTTACGGCTGTATACGTGTTTACGGTTGTGTTACGACCGTAAACAGGTTTATGGTCATAAACCCATTCACGGCCCATGTTTCTTATGTATAAATATTGGTGTAAGGGGTGAGGAGTAGATTGATGAACAGAAGAGAATATAGGAGCTTATATGTGTTACTGTTTGTGAATCTTGTATCCAGATATTCATTCATATCAATACATACAAGATTCATCATCTTCTTCTTCTCCTTCTCTTCTATTTGATCTGACATCATCCGTTTGATTGGGATTCCGCACCATCAAACGGATCTAACTGATACACAAGCAGATTAGGGACTTACAATTAGTATCAGAGCAAAACCAGTGTCAAAGCATCTTACAATCGAGTTTTTGGCCATATTCCTCACTTTTTGCGATTGGAGTTGGTGTTTGCTGCGAAGGGGAATCAAGTTTAACCCAAAAATCGTGATTTCTTGAAGTTCTGGGAGTTAACTGCCTAGAGTTTACGGCAACAAACTCAGTTTACGGCCACAAGCTCAAGAAATTTCTTGGACCGTAAACTTAGTTCTTAGACCGTAAATTAAGTTTCATCAATAACCACAAGCTTAGGTTCATAAATCGTATATAGAAACCGCAAACTCTCGATCGTAAACACCCCCTTGATTGTAAACGCCTGTGTTGACCGGAAAATCAATTTTTTTAGAAATAATTTATTTTTATTTAAAAATTAATATTCAATGGATTCACAAAGTCAAACACATCACCATGAGCTGGACTCTGTCATGGGCACAACTACTCGCATTCCAAGACTCTTGTCTACAGATGGTTTTCCTGAGTGGAAATACCGAATTGAGAAGTACATTAAAATGAAGGACTTCAAAATTTGGAGAAGCATCATCAAGAATCCCGTCAGAATAACCACAACTGTTGCAGGCAAGTGGTTGACAAAGCGATTGAGAATTACACTGATGAAGATTTTGAGAAGGTTGAGGAGCAAGAACGGGCTTTGGCCACTCTGACCATGGCCCTGTCTCCGGATATAGCTCAAGGTTTTAGGGAGTATACTTCAGCAAAGGCTTTGTGGGAAGCCCTAAGTGAGGTATATGAAGGGAATGAAGATATGAAGGAGAGTCGCCAGGACATGCTGCACCAAAAGTTCAACATGTTCAATTATGTTCCTGGTGAGACCCTGGAGGCACAGGTACAAAGATTCACAACTCTCACCAATGAGATGAGCATAGCTGGAATCTTCTTGACAAAGTCTGAAATAAACAAGAAGATACTAAATGCACTTCCAAATTCATGGGACATGAATGTAGATGTTATCAAGAAGACTAAAGACCTAAATCGCCTTACTCTTGCTGAAGTGATGGCGATCATCAAGGCTTGTGATATTGATGATAAACAGCAGAAGATAAACCATGTGAATTCATATTCAGCTGCAAATCTTGGAATTTCATCTAACAATGCTCTTTCATCTCTCACTTTTCCCTCTATAGGTCAACCTTATGCTGCTCAGAAAGTTCCGACTCAATCCTTTTCCACTTTATCAGCCACTTCACTTCATGTTGCATCATTCATGCCTCTTCCTCAGAACCCATCATTTGCTGCTTCTCAAGTTGCTTCTTATTCTAATGGGGCTTCTTCCTCAAGTGCTAAGGAGTGTGATGAAAATCTTGCTCTCGCCACAAGGCTTGTTAACTGCTACAATGCTCTTGTAGCTGGAGATCTTCCACCACAATTGTCATTTGTTGATTTGGATCAAATTCATCCAGAAGACGTGGAAGAAATGGATATTACATGGCAAATTGCCATGGCAGTATTCAGGGTGAAGCAATTTGCTAAGAAGACCAGGAAGAACAACTGGTGTATGAGTGCCGATAAGAAGGTAGGGTTCAACAAGGGAAAGCTACGTTGTTTCAGTTGTCACGAGCCAAGTCATTTTGCTCATGAGTGCCCAATGTCGGATCGAAGATTGAACAACGATAGGACAATGGTTGCGATGGGAAACAATCGGGGAGGTGCCCAAGTCAACAACGAGAAAGCTATGGTTTCTCAATAATTTGACTGGGAGGACCAGATGCAGGCCTTGAATACATCAAAATATGAAAATGCACACCTAGCCCAAGTCAAAGATGAAGCTTCTGTGGAGAGTGTTGATGCTGAAGAGAAGATGACGGAGCTTCAGTTTGCGTTGATGGTATCTTCTACTTCTGAACCGAAGAAAAATAAGGTAAGTTTGCCTTCTTGCTCTCAAGATTGTATTAATTATGTTAAAATTCTTCATGAAGAAATAGAAACATTACGTAGAGAAGTAGAGGACCTTAGATTTGGGGGCTATCAACTTCGAAAAGGACAAAAAACCCTTAAGGCCCAGTTAGAAACTAAAATAAAGGACTTTAGAAGACTTCAGGAAGACTACCGTAATAAATGTGAGAATTATGACTACATAAAGAGACAGAACGTTGAATTAATTACTGAACTTGACACATTAAAGAGCGAATTTGAGACTGCTGATTTCGATTTTAGAAAATTTGGTGTATCAAGTGAAGTAGTTGCCAACATGATAGACCACTTCATGCAATTTAAACATAATTAGTCAAAGGGTCTAGGGTATGATAAAGTGCCTCCTCCTTTCAATCATTCATATCAGTTTCAAACTTTGTCCAAGAAGGAGATTGCCAATGAACCATTCATGGTTTATTGCAAGCCATCTGGTTTTGTTTCGGGAGGATTTATTAATGTTGAAAGTACTAACATTTCTACTTCTCCTGCAGATCAATCCTTAAATCAGTCAAAGCCCAAAGTTGAAGGATCTGTTTCTGAAAATAAAACTGAGTCTGAACCTGAAGTTTTAGTTTTAAACAAAGACTTTAATTTTTCTGATGTTGAAAGTAACAATGTTTTGTGTGATTTTTCTACACCTTCTGATACTGTTTGAATGTTTTTAAAGTGTTTGATGATATGGTTGAAAATTCTGATGTTTTTGATGATTCTAATAAAAAACCATAATTTTCACAAGTTTCTCCATCTGATACACCCTCACTTATCTCAAAACCTACTTCTTGTTCATATTCATGTGAGAAAAGCAAGGGTGTCGGTATGGAAAACAAATCTAAAAAGAGCAGTACAGGTTTTAACAATAACAAACATATTTGTTTCAATTGTGGCATTGGTGGTCATATAGCTAGGAATTATCCTAATAGAATGTTTGTACATTATATGTCATAAAGAGGAGAGAACGAATTTAGAGGAAGGTCTTTAACTAGAAAGTCCTCTAAAACTCGTTCTCAGAATGATGATTGGAGGGATGATCATAGTAGAAAACGGGGAGTTCTTCAAAATAATAAAAGGGTCTTTCATAACAAAGTCCCGAACAGTTTGCCAAAACCGAACATGGCTCAGCCAAGATCGGTATCATTAAGGAGCAGCTCTGGGTCTTCAACCAATTCAGGTAGAAAACCTAGGTGCTGAAGGCAAACTGATAAAAATTCTATTTCAAAACCATCGATGACTGTTAGAAAACCCAATTATCAATGGCTGCCCAAAATAAGTTCCAATCCATCATCAGTATCATATGGAAAATTAGTAAATAATGATAAATCTGAAAAAGCAACGGGTCAACCCAGGAAAGTGATGACCTGGGTTCCCAAATCTGAATGATCCCGCACATTTTGCAGGGACAATTGCGGGGGAATGTCGTCAGACCTTGGTTCGTCGACAACGGCTGCTCCCGGCATATGACAGGAGATATCTCCCAACTGAACAACATTCAATCTTTTAATGGGGGATATGTTTCCTTTGAGGGTGGAGAAGGTGGCAAGATCACTCAGAGAGGAACCGTTACAAATGGAGTGTTAAGTTTCGAGAATGTCAACTTTGCTCCCGAGTTAAAGCATAGTTTGTTGAGTGTGTCTTAGATATGCGATAAAGGCTATTCTACACATTTCACTGACAAGGAATGTATGATTCTCAAGCCAGGCTTTGTCATCCCAGAAGAGTGGATTCTTGTAAAATCTAATAGGGATGGGAATGCTTACATTATTGATATGAATATCAATCTTCCAGAACACGTTACATGCCTCTTTTCAAAGATCTTAGAACAAAATGCAATGCTATGGCACCGAAGACTCGGTCATGCTAACGCCAAAAACCTAAATCGTCTTGTAAAGAATGAGATGGTTCGTGGTTTACCTGTCAGAGACTTCATAACTTTTGAAAAGTGTGTGTTATGTGCCTAGGGTAAACATCACAGAAAACCACACCTGCCAAAACAGGTTAACTCAATCAGTCAGCTGCTCTAATTATTATACATGGACTTGTTCGGTCCGGTCAACGTCCTTAGCATCAACAAAAATTCATACTGTCTGGTTGTGATTGATGATTTCTCTCATTTTACATGGGTCTTCTTCTTATCCAACAAAGTTGGGGTTGCAGAACCGATAAAGAAGTTCAGAGTGCTAATTGAGAACCAAACCAACAATCGGGTGAAGGCGCTTCGTACTGACAACAGAACAAAGTTCAAGAATTCTATTCTTGATCACTTTTGCGCAGAAAAGGGGATTATGCATCAATACATCTCTGCTCACACACCTCAACAAAATGGTGTTGCTAAAAGGAGAAATAGAACCTTAAAAGACGCTACAAGGACGATGCTGTGTGACTCCAAGTTACCAGTTTTTTTTGGGCCGAGGTGATCAACACAGCTTGCTACGTTCAGAATCGTGTGTTGATCAAAAAAGCTCAGATGAAGATTCCGTATGAGATTCTATATGGTCACAAGCCATCAGTCAGTCATTTTCATGTATTTGGCTGCCCTTGCACCCTTTTTCACCTAGAGTCCAACCCAAAGTTTAATTCCAAAGCCGATGATTGTTACTTCATAGGGTATGCTGCATGCACCGCATATAGGGTCTACAATAAGAAGACAAAGCAGATTGTGGAATCCTATGATGTGCGTTGGTTAGAGGAGAATGAAACGGATGCTCGAGTGGGTCCGGATTGGTTATTTGATTATACATCTCTTTTCAAGTCCATAAATGTGTCTTCGGATAGCTCATCTGGGTCTTTCTCTGGTTCGAAGAATGTTTCTGAAGACGAAGACGAAAAAGTTGTCTACAGACCCCCAACGGTATCCTCTTCACCATCTGAGGGGGAGTCCTCTGCTTCGCCTGAGGGGGAGTCATTTGTACCACCTGATAGTCCAAAATCTCCAGTTCAGAATGATACTCCAGATGCTGAGGCTACACTACTCACTCCTATTGAAAGAGAGTTCATGTCTAGAGATGTTTCCACTGTCACTTTAACTTTTATGGAACTACTCTTTCCTGAATACATTTCTAATGAGTTTGTAGCAGAGTCATCCAGTGTAAGACAATCAGCAAATGAATGAGGTGTCAATATTCACAATATTCCCGTCTCGCTTAATGATATCAGCCATGAGATACCCTCAAGAATTCAAAGCGATCATCCGATTAAGAACATCATTGGTCAGCTGGGCGATGACGTTAAAACCAGAAGTCAAAGTGGAGATGTCAATACATGTCTCTACTCTTTCTTTATCTCTCAAATAGAGCCCAATAATGTTGAAATGGCTCTGAATGAGCCCAACTGGGTAGATGCTATGCATGAAGAGTTGAATCAGTTTGAAAAACTCGGGGTTTGGAAATTGGTTGAGTTACCAAAGGGCAAAAAGTCTCTTGACACACGTTGGGTCTATCGAAACAAGCAGGATGATTCAGGGGTTATAGTGCGAAATAAAGCTAGATTGGTGGTTCGCGGGTTTCGACAAGTCGAGGGTCTTGATTATACTGAGGTTTATGCTCCAGTAGCTCGTTTGGAGGCTATTCGTATCTTCCTTGCATATGCCTCTTATAAGAACTTCACGGTTTATCAAATGGACGTCAAGACAACCTTCTTGTATGGCAAGGTGAAGGAAGAAATCTATGTTGATCAGCCCACTGGGTTTGTTAACTCGAAGTTTCCTAATCTTGTCTACAAGTTGGATAAGGCATTGTATGGGTTACATCAAGCTCCTCGAGCGTGGTATGCGACTCTTACAAAGCACTTACTCGAGCATGGATACTCTCGTGGCACTGTCAATCAAACTTTGTTCATCAAGCATGTTGGTAATGATTAGATTTTGGTTCAAATCTACGTTGACAATATTATCTTCGGGTCTACCAGTCCGCAACTATGCAAGGAGTTTGAAGGTGTTATGAAAAAGTGGTTCGAGATGAGTTCGTTGGGAGAAATGACCATGTTTCTGGGGCTTCAGGTCAAACAAAATTCAATCGGAATCCTGCTATAGCAAGCCAAGTATGTGGAGGATATTCTTGAGAAGTTCGGGTTTCAAGACGCTAAGCCTGCATCGACGGCGATGGCTGAAAGACCTCTTCTAACTCCAGATACTGATGGCGAATCCATAGATCAGACACACTATAGATCGATGATTGGATCGTTGATGTATCTTACTGCAAGCCGACTAGACATCATGTTTGCGCTGTGTCAATGCGCAGGTTATCAGGCTAATCCTAAATTTTCACATCTTATTGCTGTCAAAAGAATTTTTCGGTATATTAAAGGCAGCCCAAAATTGGGTCTTTAGTATCCGAAAAGTTCTGAATTTGATTTATATGCTTTTGCTGACAGTAATTATGGAGGTTGTGAGCTTGACAGGAAATCTACTTTAGGAGGGTGTCAATATCTTGGAGATCGGCTGGTGTCATGGCAGTGCAAGAAGCAACACATTGTCTCAACTTCAACAGCTGAAGCGGAATACGTTGTTGCATCTGCCTGTTGCTCTCAAGTCATCTGGATCCAACATCAGCTGTTGGATTACGGTTTGAATTATCTAGAAACCTCTATCTACTGTGATAATAAGGCCGCAATTCAAATTGCTAAAAATCCTGTCCAACACTCAAAAACCAAGCACATTGATATCAAAATTCATTTTATCAGAGATTGTTATGAATTTTCACTTATCCGGCTGGAACAGGTTCCCACTGCTAATAATGTGGCAGATCTGTTCACGAAGCCTTTTAACAAAGCTCGATTCGATGTTCTTGTGGGATTTTTGAAAATGATTCATTTTGAGGATTAATTTTATTTTTTATTTTACCTTTTTACTTAGTTTAAGTTTTATACTTTATTTTTATTTTTTAATTCTTATCTTCTATTTTTTATTTTTGGTTAGATTAGTTTAAATTTGCACATTTTCGTGATTTCATTCTCACCCATGTACAAACTTAGGGGGAGAAATAAACAAAAAACTTATGAATTCAAAAATCCAAAAACAATAAAAATCAAAAAATCAAAAAGATGTTACTGATAATCTTGCTTGTAGGTGATGTGTTGGGGAGTGATATTATCAAGTGATAATGGGCTATCTGAATCTGCATAACGTACCAAAGATAAATTGTCTACGCTCTATGCTCGATGTGTCGATAGGCACGAATGATTCTAAATAGACTTGACTAGGAAGATTTGAACTTAAGGAACTCAAGGACTTGACAAATATTGAACTAGTTAGATCCGTTTAGCCTAATAACACGACGCTCGCTAGGTTGAGCAGGGAGATATGCATGAGAATCTACCGGTCACACTAAAAGAACCCGTATCTAGAACTATGGATTAACTTTTTCTCGATGTGCGGATTCTGTCCTTAATTCCGGTATTGATGGGGTGACTGGGGAATTCCGATAAATTAGGTCTGTAGAAGGTTATTTTCTTTCTTTTTGTCTGTTAGCCATATGTTGCCTCCTTTGCGTGATCGAGATATCCGACCTGGACTATAACATATGCAATTCTATCTCTCTTCATCTTCTTTCTATGCAATTCTTTCTATCTGTTAGCCATATACTTTCTCCTCTGCGTGACTCAAAATCCAACAATATATGCATCATTCTTTTTCTCAATCCCTCTAAAACTTCAGTTAGTCATATGTTTCATCCTCTGCGTGATTGGAAGAGATCCGACCTGGGTGTATAGCATATGCATTTTAAATCTAACTTCTCTCTTAATAATTGTCTGCTCACCCGGTGTAAGGAGTATTCTGGAAATTCTTGATTACTGGAGCATATCATGAGGCAAGAAACATGTTCTATTACAATTAAAATTGAGCACATACAGTGTAACACCGAAATTTTCAAAACAAAATTTTCATTTAAAATCGTTTATCTCTTTAACACTTTTCACAAAAATCTCCATTTTGTTTAATTTACAATACATGACTCTTTTGTCCAATCAAATAATAAACTAGGATCCTCAAAATAAACGCTTCCTATGGTGTGTATAATCGAGCCGGTGCCGTCCCGTGATACTGTGATAACCTGAAACACATAACACAAAACACTGTAAGCACGAAGCTTAGTGAGTTCCCCAGAATACCACTCTAACACATATTAGCCACTCGAGGCTATAACTCTGTTGACCCTCCGGTCAGTGTGTCTCAGTGGGACCCTTCAGTCCCAGCTCTCTGTGGGCCCTCTGGCGCTAACTCTATGGACCCAAGGGTCCTAACTCTGAATCATGCATATCACATATCACAATAAATCTCAACATATAAATAACATACAAATATATTGGCACATAATACGAAAAACACCACATATAGCACATAATAGCCACTCGAGGCTATAACTCTATGGGCCCTTGGGCCCTAACTCTGCGGACCCTCTGGTCCTAGCTCTGTGGACCTTCTGGTCCTATCTTTGATATACACACAACATAAATCACATAGAAATAATGCGGTGCCACACATCACATACAATAACTCTGTCACATAACTCTGTTACCACTCTAGGTAAAGTATAGTGAGAAGGCTCACCTCGAGTATCTCGGTAAATCTCTGACTCGGTAAACGCTGGCCTAGCCTCCGCCTAATCACATGAATAAATACCCTTAATAAAATTCTCAAAGGCTAGACTATGTCCTCTTATGACACACTCAGAAGGGTAAAAGACCATTTTGCCCCTCTCATAACTCAAAAGGCCCCACAATAGACCATACCCTAAAAGTCAACCAAAAGTCAACTTCTCGGGTTACGCTGCGCGTACCAGATGTGTACGCTGAGCGTACCCGGCTGCATCTCAGAAACGGGGAACGCCACCCAGTACGCGGCGCGTACTAGGGATTACGCCCGGCGTACTCCCCTGCTTCAGCCCTTTTGCTCTTGAGGTCTTAAACAGTTAAGACCTACGTCCATATTTTAGATCTGACCCCATCTAAGCCCCTTATTCCATAAAGTTGATGACTTTAAGCCTTTGCATGGCTGAACAAGTCACCATCTCCCAAAATGATCCATCGTTCAACTTTAGAAGGCTTAAAACACATGCATGACTCCAAAGTAACATCCAAGATGGGAACTTTATGGCTCTAAATCACTAGTAACACTGAAAACGGACAGATCTCGGACCATGGAGCACTTTACACTCATAAAGTCTCCACCTTTGGGGTTTTTTGGCCCTAAAAAGGACACATACAACAACAACCAAAAGAAGAGGAAAGTTTTGAACTTTATACCTCCAAGTGTAGCCCTTTCCTCTGCAGATCTCAGATCCAAAATGGCACCTCAAGCTTTAGCCTCCGAGAACTCCCTTCCTTCTTCTTCACTAAGCCACTAAAGCACCAACAAGCTCAATTCAACACACTCACACACTAAGAACGATGGGGCTCTCTTTTAGGGTTCCACTCACTGATATGGAGGCTAAGGAATGAGCCATAACACCCTTTAAATAGTGCACAAGGAGGATTAGGGTTTTTGCACCTGGGCCGGGTATGCCCGGTGTAACTCTAGGTACGCCCAGCGTACCTTGGCGACTCCGCATCCACATTAAGCGCGTGAGTACGCGCAGTGTACCCCTCTGGTACGCCCAACATACTGTTGGGTTTTGAGCAATCTAACACTTCCTAAGTGTGCATGCAACCCTAATAAACCTTGGATCTATGTTTGTCTAAATACATGCAAAATAATATTTTTCCAAGGTTCATAACCTATCTAACATGGCATGGGGTACTTTTAAACATAAAAGAATTAGATGAGATTACATACCTTTTAATGAGTTTGATTCCTTTGGAGTTTGAGAGCCAAGCACCAATAGTGTGAATGCCTCAAATGGAAATCACAAATCACCACAAACACTTGGAAAACTTTAGAGAGTGTACACACTTGTAATTTTCGGCCACACACAAGCACACACACTAGTGGCTATTTCATGCAACATAAGCATGCTTATATAGTGTGCATGGTTAGGGTGAAACCCTAATAACCCATGACCTTTCCTTTTCCAAGGATCCATGGGTTAAAAGCTCCATGGATCATCCATGGACTTCCATATAAGGCTAGCCCATTAACAAATGAGTGTTAGCCCACACCATATAAAACAATAGCCCACAATTTAATTAGTCTTCCTTTTAATCTCTAAATTAATTCATAATTAATTTAAGACTAAGACTAATTAAATAACTTCATATTAATATATTATAACTTACAATATATTAATAAACATATGTGTATAACTCTCATAAAATTATCCATAAATAGTTCGGGTGAAGTGCAACCCAAATGGACCATGCCGGGTCGGGTCAAGTATGTACCAAATAAGTTATGGACTTAGACACCTTATCCAACACATACTCACTTGCTACAAACCCTCCACTTAAGGACTAAACATGCCTAAACAATAAAGAACAAGGATGAAAGGAATATACCTGAATCTCGGGGTGTTATAATTCTCCCCCACTAGAACTAGACTTCGCCCCCGAAGTCTCATTCCTCGAACAACTCTGGATGCTGCCCTCGCATCTCCGACTCTGACTCACAAGTCATCTCAGACCCCCTTTCGATGTTGCCACTGAACCTAAAACCAAAGGTACTTCCTTGTTCCTCAAAACCTTGATCTTCCGATCTCTGATCGCCACCGGTCTTTCAGCATAATTCAGGCTCACATCCACCTGAATATCCCCCAATGGCACCACTGCCGACTCATCGGCTATACACTTCCACAACTGCGACATGTGAAAGGTGTAATGAATCTGACCCAACTCTGCAGGTAGCTCCAAGCGATACGCTACCCTGCCTACCCTTGCGATCACTCTAAACGGTCCAATAAACCGGGGTCCCAACTTACCCCTCTTCCTGAATCGGATCACTCCTTTCCAAAGAGATACCTTCAGGAGCATCAAATCACCGACCTGAAATTCGAGCTCGGACCGGCGCCTGTCCGCATAACTCTCCTGGCGACTCTGAGCGGTCAACAACCTCTGCCTGACCTGCGGTATCTGCTTTGACGTCTGAAGCATGATCTCTGTACTTCCCATCACATGTTGCTCTACCTCTCCCCAGCAAATGGGGTCCGATATCCCCTTCCTTACAACAGCTCAAAGGATGGCATACTGATGCACTAATGATGGCTGTTGTTGTAGGAAACTCTGCCAAGGGAAAATACGGGCCACAATTTCCCCCCCCGAAATCTAATACACATGCCCGAAACATACCCTTGAGCGTCTAAATCGTTCGCTCGCTCTGAAGTGTCCACAGACATCACCATGGTAAACTCTAGCTCATTACTCATATTCATCTTCGATACCAAGCACCAGGTCAGCTTTTGGCCCCGCAGCTGAACCCCCAATGGTCACACATAACATGATCCAAAATATCTCACTAACTTCCTCCCCATGACCACTATTACGGCCCAGTGACACGCAAGTCACGAAATTCCCTTTTTCTCATAAAAAAACAATCCAATAGAAAATCGACTCAGCTCTAACCTCTGGCGTCTGCTGCGCCTATTCTCCCGCATCATTACGACAGCCTCTGACTAGTGAGTACTACGGCTACCCGTAGTATCACAATGCCAACTAACTAGTGAGTACTACGGCTCCCCGTAGTACCACGACTCCCTCCCTTTGACTTGTAAGTACTACGACTCCCCGTAGCATCACAACACCCTCTGACTGGCGAATACTACGGCTCCCCGCAGCATCACGACTCTCTCTCTCTCTCTCTCTGACTTGTGAGTACTACGGCTCCCCGTAGCATCACAACACCGTATGACTGGCGAATACTACGGCTCCCCATAGCATCACCCTATACTCTCATTCTCATTACAACGCCACACTATGTTCACTAACTCATGCACCGAAGACTATCATAGATATTTACACACACACTCTTGCCCCGATACGCATTACAGACTCTGGCGGCAACTGCCATAACATAGAACCTACATCCATATTTTAGATCTGACCCCATCTAAGCCCCTTAATCCATAAAGTTGATGACTTTAAGCCTTTGCATGGCTGAACAAGTCACCATCTCCCAAAATGATCCATCCTTAAAATCTAGAAGGCTTAAAACACATGCATGACTCCAAAGTAACATCCAAGATGGGAACTTTATGGCTCTAAATCACTAGTAACACTGAAAAGGGACAGATCTTGGACCATGGAGCACTTTACACTCATAAAGTCTCCACCTTTGGGGTTTTTAGCCCTAAAAAGGACACATACAACAACAACCAAAAGAAGAGGAAAGTTTTAAACTTTATACCTCCAAGTGTAGCCCTTTCCTCTACAGATCTCAGATCCAAAATGGCACCTCAAGCTTTAGCCTCCAAGAACTCCCTTCCTTCTTCTTCACTAAGCCACTAAAGCACCAACAAGCTCAATTCAACACTCTCACACACTAAGAACGATGGGGCTCTCTTTTAGGGTTTCACTCACCGATATGGAGGCTAAGGAATGAGCCATAACACCCTTTAGATAGTGCACAAGGAGGATTAGGGTTTTTGCACCTGGGCCGGGTACGCCCGACGTAACTCTAGGTACGCCCAGCATACCTTGGCGACTCTGCGTCCAAATTAAGCGCGTGAGTACGCGCAGCGTACCCCTCTGGTACGCCAAGCGTACTCACTTGCTACAAACCCTCCACTCAAGGACTAAACATGCCCAAACAATAAAGAACAAGGATGAAAGGAATATACCTGAATCTCGGGGTGTTACATACAGATTGTCTGTAGATCTCGCTGCTCAATTTAGGTGGACAACAATATCCTGTGGTCGTTTTCAGCTAAATGGTATATTTGGAAAATTTTGTCAATATCATTCGTGTTTAAGTGGACCACAATACCGACAATTGACCAGATCTATTCATGAAGGTGAAGGTACTGATAAACAAGTTCAGGTTGTCTCAAAACTTTGATCCCAAATATTTTTGTTTTTGTTAAATTTGTTCATAGTTTTCCTCTATGCACAAATTTAGGGGGAGAATTATATATATATATATATATATATATATATATATATATATATATATATATATATATATAGGGAAGTGTTATATGGAAAATGAAGGATTAGGGCAACACATGCTTGAACCAATGAAAACATGACAACACATCACTTTAGGGTAACTACATAAATAACTTCCACAAGACATTACTTGTGAATAAAGAAATGGACACGTGTCGTTTGATTATTGGTTCCAGCGTATGTTGCCCTAGTTATTTGTTTTCCATAGAACTCATTCCTATATATATATATATATATATATATATATATATATATATATATATATATAGTGTTATTTCTGTTTTATTTCTCTTTCAAAAAAATCAAAAAATCCAAAAATATTTTTATTTACGTTTTATTTTTCCAGAAAATATGAAAAATCCAAAAATATTTTTTGTGTGCTAAGTTTTCCTTTAGTTTTGTTTTGTCTTGAAAAGTGATTTCAGGTATAGATAAGACTCATGGAGACTGAATCGAAGATTTCTGAGCCAAGGCTTCATCTGTGATCATCGAAGAATTCTCATTCGAAGGAGCAAGACATGAAGATTATTCTTTCGACATTCAATCTTTCAATCCTAGAAGCAAGGTAAAGCTGAAATTGAAGATTATGTGACAGATTGCATTGAAGCCTCCTCAATCAGTCTGCTGCTATCTTAAACCTGCTGAAGTGATCTAGAAGATTTGTTCTCTCTAATGTTCTCTCTAAAGATTGTCAAGCTGAAAGCGCTATCTTTCAAGAATCAGTACGTCAAGCCTCCTCACCCAATGTGTGTTCAATGCCAAATCTTGAAAAATTGTCCAAGTTCTCAAGATGAAGTCATTCATTAAAGATTCATCAGGTTCATCTTAAAGCTGTGAAGTCATTGAAGATAAATGCTGAAGCCAATCTCCAACTGAAGATTAACAACAAAAGTCAGCTACTTTTTAGGGGGAGCTTGTTGGGTCAATTAATAAAAGAAAGATATAAACCAAGGGGGAGATTGTTGGGTCAAAAATATGATTTATAGTTTACATTTTTCTAGAAAAATGTATTTTTGTGTCTTGGACCGTAAACAACTTGGTGTTTACGGTCGTATACGTGTTTACGGTTTTGTTTACGGCCGTAAACAGGTTTACGTCCGTAAACCCATTCACGGCCCATGTTCACCAAGCCTATGTTTCTTATGTATAAATATAGGTGTAAGGGGTGAGGAGTAGATTGATGAACAGAAGAGAATAGAGGAGTTTATGTGTGTTAGTGTGAATCTTATATCCAGATCTTCATTCATATCAATACATACAAGATTCATCATCTTCTTCTTCTCATTCTCTTCTATTTGATCTGATATCATCCGTTTGATTGAGATTCCGCACCAACAAACGAATCTAACCGATACACAAGCAGATTAGGGACTTTTATATATATATATATATATATATATATATATATATATATATATATATATATATACTAATAAAAGAGTAGTTCTTTTGCCATGTGTCACCATTTTAAGCTTTGTAATTAATATTATGCCACTTGTCAATCTATTGATTCTCCTTTTAAATTTCAAAATTCAAAATTTAAATTTCTCATTTTAATTACATTAAATAATAACATTTGAATAAAAAATAAAATAAAATTTATACAAATTATAATAAAATAAAATTTACACAAATTATAAGATGATATAATTTTATATATTTATGTGAATCAATGGTTCTAATTTTATATATAACTAAAAAAGTATATCTTAAATAATAAGTTATTTAAAATAATTAATTAATAGTTTTGAATTTTTACTTACAAAGTTTAATTAATTTTGTAACCGTGGTTCCCACGGGTTATAAACTAATATATATATATATATATATATATATATATATATATATATATATATATATATATATATATATATATATATATATATATATATCCTAAATGGGTTGGTGGGTCAACCCGTATGTTTTTGGCAAACCCATATACCAACCCGTTTAATAAACAGATTGGCGGGTTGAAAAATTCAAACCAAACCCTTTTATCTTCATGTCGGTTTTATGTTGGGTCACGAATCATATCGACAATTGGTAGACATGCCTAATATTTTTAAAAATTATTATTTAGCCAAGGTATAGTGGGTGTTTGGGAAAGCTTTTGAAATGAGCTTATTATTTTATTAGCTTTTCAAAAAGCTAATAAGCTAAAAAAAGTGTTCCTGTATTTAAAAAATGTTTTTTAAAACAACTTTTTAGGTAGAAAAAAATAAAGCTTTTAAAAAGTTAAAAAATCCTAATTTTTTAGCATTTTAGCCATTTTACTTTTAAAAAACAGTTTTTCTTATCATTTTTCCTAAAAGTCATAATCTAATAAGCATTTTTTTTTAAAATCACAAAAACTTTTACCCAAAGACAGCGGTAATCTAATAAACAATTTCAATAAAAATATTAATAAATCAAACATGACTTTGGGACTCAAATGCAAACTTGCCTACGGGAGTACATTTTATTTATTTATTTATTTGGGATGTTTCAGGTATTTATAGCGAGAAGCCTAATTGGGCCGACCATATATATATATATATATATATATATATATATATATAACATCTTCCTTAAGTTACCAGTCTTGGATCTTCTTTTTTGGTGGGAGCCGGAGAGAAGAATAATGGCGAGTGACGCCAGCGGAGCAGCGGCGGAGGTAGTTGATAAGCAGCCCCATAAGTTAGAGAAGAAATGGACGTTTTGGATCGATAATCAATCAAAACCTAAACAAGGCGCTGCTTGGGGCAACAACCTTCGCAAGGTCTACACTTTCGAAACTGTCGAAGAGTTTTGGTGGTAAACGCCAATCACTATTTGTTGTTTTCTGTAAATGCAGTAAATAAGATTTATCTGGATGAACCTTTTTCTATGTTCCCATTCCATTGTTAGAGATTTTTGGTTTGATTATTATAATAATTGATGCGAATTACTTTGCTAAAACGATCTAATTTTCAATTAGGTGTTTAATAAACAAAATGGAGGTGAATCTAACAGATAGATGAACTTAAAATCTATCAAAATAAACCCATTAAGTTAATTGATGACGAAATTTATTGCAGTTTATACGATCAGGTGTTCAAGCCAAGCAAATTACCAGCAAATGCCGATTTTCATTTGTTCAAAGCTGGGGTTCAACCTAAATGGGAAGATCCAGAGTGTGCTAGTGGGGGGAAATGGACAGTTACTAGTAGCAGAAAGCCTACCCTTGAAACTATGTGGCTTGAAACAGTATGTACATCTCCTTCTTCCTTTACCTTTAAACTTTTTACCTTTGTGTGTAAATTGTAAACAATTTCTTGGTGTAGTTAATGGCTTTAATCGGAGAGCAGTTTGATGAAGCTGATGAAATATGTGGTGTGGTTGCTAGCGTTCGTCAAAGGCAGGACAAACTTTCTTTGTGGACTAAAAATGCAGCTAATGAGGCTGCTCAGGTATTAAATATTTAAATCTATTTGTACTGGAGTCTGGAGTTTCTTTATGAATGTTTCTAAAGCTCAAAGTGAATATTTTTGACTTGTCTTCTATAGATGAGCATCGGAAGAAAGTGGAAGGAAATTATAGACGTGACAGATAAGATTATCTACAACTTCCATGTAAATCTCATTATCTTTGATCTTATATATATATATATATATATATATATATATATATATATATATATATATATATATATATATATATATATATATATATATATATATATATATATTTCTTTATTCCAATTCTGCCCTTTTTTGTGAATGTGATTCAGGATGATTCCAAGACAAGAACATCAAAAGGTCGGTACAATGTGTAAAGTCATACAATATAAGTGACTTGTTAGATACTATTTACTAATTACTATCGTATCTTATGTTCAATTTTGAATTTTGTCATCTGTTATCATTTTTCCAATTCTGGAAGCCATTCCTCAAATCATGATTACCAACATATTAAAGCTAAACTTTTCGATGATATATATATATAGATATGAGAAAAAAATATTGATCTTGATAGCAACTATGAGAAACTAAAAGTATGCTAAGCTAAGAATCCAAGTCTCTCGCCGTTCTTTTTCGCTAGACGAATGAGCCCTTGCCGTTGCTTGGAATCGGCCCCTATCGATTTACAAAACTCGGTGATTACCTGAAAAGAATAAGGTCAGTTGTGTAATTTGTTATTTCAAAGACTATATATTATATACCTGTGAGTGTAGAGCAATTGCTTTTCCTCTAAGCTGATTGAAGCGTTTCTTTCCGACTATGTTACGAGTGATGACAACTAATGGTGCAAAAAGTCCTTTCCCTTCATTCACGTTTCCCATCATTGGGCCAAAACTTAATGGATTTTTTCGGAATTTAACCGTAGTTGTCTTTGTGAGCATGGTGGAGTAATCTTCACCGGCTATGGTGCTGCCCCAGCTTCCATGGAAGGAGGAAGAAAAGGAATTAGTTGCAGTGATGGATGAAGTCGCCATTGCTGAATGGAAAGTTTGGTTGAAGGAGGTTAAAAAGGCAGGAGATGAGTGATAACTGATATGTGATGTGAAGCCTTGAGAGCCACATATACTTTGGTGGTTTATAATTTTGGTTGATTTTTTTTTATCTACGCGTTTGAAAGACTAAATAGAATATTCTCTTCTTCGTACATGGGTCCCCACTTTTATTTCATACAAGCTTATTCGACTTTTTTTTTTTTTTTTTTTTTTTTTTTTTTCTTTTGTAAAACTAAATACGCTTGTAAGGGAGGAGAGAGTCATTTCCACCGAATCCAATGTCACATCAATTTTTGTCTTTTCTTTTTTTTTTTTTTCATTTTTCCCAACCCACAACACACGAAAATCCTATCTTTTTGAACTCACTCAACCCTCTCAATTAAAAAAAAATATAAAACAACAAATTTTAAAACACATGATACAAAAGAAAATAAGAAAGAGAAAGTAGAGAGAGACGATGAAGTGGGTTAGTGAAACCAATCAACCCATTCGTTGAAGCGAGAGTGATACCGCCAATTAGGGGTGAGCATTTGGACCGGCCCGGACTGGTTATGGAGAATTTTGTGGACCATGGTGACCGGATGAGTCGTGCCCATGTCCGTGTCCGTGTCCGGGTCCAGGTCCGGGTTTTCCGGTTTTTGGACCCATTTGGACCGGTATAATTTTAATTGCATAGAGTATAATAAGTAATCTACATTAATGTATAATATTATAACTTGCAAAATTAATATCTTTCCGTTTCATGCCTAACTAATCTACATTGATGTATAATATTATAACTTGCAATTTGCAAAAATTAATTTTCCAAATAAAAGCAACTAGCATATAAATCAAGTTCACCAACAAAAGTTAAACAATTTTAAGACAAACATACAAAAGTATTACCGTAACAACAAAAATCATACTTTAAACTTTAAAATCAATCAAACTAATAAACTTCATAAACTCATAATCTAATCTTCCATTGGTCTCATCCCCATATCATTGTCATCCATATGTAACATATTTAAATCTTGTGCAATCTCTACATAAACACAAATGAAAATGTTGTTAGTATTTAATAAATAGTAATAATTGTATAAAAAAGAATAAAGATTGTAACTTTTTACCCAAAGCTCTATCATCATCGTTCAAGATGTCATCAACGTTGTCAACTATCGGATTTGTAGACTTTATCACCCAATCTTGGGTGCATAACAAAGCTTCAACTATCAATGTCGATAAACTAGTCTGATACTCACTTACAACTCTACCACATGTGCTAAACGCGGACTCGAATTATAGTATAAAATAATACTAAAAAGCTGAAATATTTCAGTTTTGATAGCTCTACTTTGAAGGATTGTAACTCAATGAATATAATACCAAAATAAACAAAATTATAGTCTAAATTCATCTACAAACTATAAAATAAATGTTGGAAAAAACCAAAGGTCAATCCGACTTAAAACGAATGAGTTATGGGTGTTTAAAAAACGTCACAAATTACAAAATATTGCTGAAAAGCTGAATTTTTTCAGCTTTGATAGCTCTACTTTGAAGGATTGTAACTCAGTGAATATAATACCAAAATAAACAAAATTATAGTCTAAACTCATCTACAAACTGTAAACTAAATGTTGGAAAAAATCTCCGGTCAATCCGACTTAAAACGAATGAGTTATGGGTGTTTAAAAAACGTCACAGATTACAAAATGTTGCTGAAAAGTTGAATTTTTTCAGCTTTGATAGCTCTACTTTGAAGGACTGTAACGCGGTGAATATAATACCAAAATAAACGAAATTATAGTCTAAATTCATCTACAAACTGTAAACTAAATGTTGGAAAAAACCGCAGGTCAATCCGACTTAAAATGAATGAGTTATAGGTGTTTAAAAAACGTCACAAAAATCTTAATCATGTCCAACCGGTTCTAAACCCGGTAAAAACCGGACCGAACCGGGAAAAAAACCGGACCGGACCGGAGAGAAATCTTAGAACCAAGAACCGGCCCGGGGGTCCAAAAAAATGGTCCGGTCCACCGGTCCAAATGTTCACCCCTACCGCCAATAACCCTATTGCTAATTAAGATTTTACCTTTGATTGTTTTGTATTTTTTTTTAATTGAGTGAGTTGAATGGGTTCAAAAAATATGGTTTTCGTATGTTGTGGGTTGGGAAAGATGAAGAAAAATAAAAGAGAAAAAATGATATAATAGTGAGTTCATTAGGTTAGGAAAGATCAAGGAAGTTAAAAGATTCTCAATTGGCTCATTTAAGATTATGTTTTGTAAAACTACGGTTTTTGTTTTTTAAAATGAACGTCTACCTTCTGCCGAACATATTTATAGAAGAAGAAGACTTCCACTAAAAAGTAAAAAACTATTTGTTATTTAAAGTTTGCACCACGTCAAATAAATTAAAAAAAAAAAAACTAAAACTTAACTAAATTTGTTATATTTTTTTATTTTTATTTTTATAATTTAATACTTTTGATTATTATAGTTTTATGACATTGGACTTTAATCCATGTCTTGTTTTTATTAAAAATATTAATTTCATATTTTGTATTAACTACTTAACAATTTCATCTAGTAACTTAAGAGAAATTAAATATCCTTCTATTTTTTGATCCTACTAATCCTACTATCCATTTAAATGTTGACATGTGTCATATTAGTATCATAAATATCATTAAATCTCATTAAATGAGCATTAAATATTATAAATGTCACCATTTCATTGAGTATGAGGATATGTAGAAACAAAAAGTAGGAGGATATTTAATTTCTCGTAACTTAATCATATGCCTTTGTCTGCTGTACTAGGGGTGAACATGTGGACCAGACTGGACTTGAACCTTTTTTCAGACCTCGGGTCAATTCTCAGTTCTAGGATTTGATCAAAACCAGTCTGGTTTTTTTTATCAGTTAAATCTGGTTGTTCCGGATAAAAACAGGTTTTGGCATTGATTTAAAAAAAAAAAATTCAAATCTATTTTTTGTGAAATTCTTTAAATAAACATATCTTTTTCGTTTTAACTTTTAAGTCGGATTCATAACCATGTAATTTAGAATTTGTATATGATTTTAACTATGATTTTGTTGCATTTGATGTTATATTTAATGAATTACAATCATTCAAAGTTAAGATATCAAAGCTGAAATATTTTTAATTTTTCAGAAAGAAATTTAAACTTTTGTATAATGTGAAATTCTTTAAATAAACATATCTCATTCGTTTGAAGTTGGATTAACATATGATTTTTTTTCAACGTTTAATTTAGAGTTTGTAGTCTTGTAGATGATTTTTGACTATAACTTTTTTATTTTTTTAGTGTTATATTTAATGAATAACAATCCTTTAAAGTTGCGACATCAAAGTTGAAATCTTTCAGTTTTTCAGCAAGAAATTCAAAGTTTTGTACTCTTTAAAATTCTTTAAACAATCATATTTCATTTGTTTTAAGTTAGATTGACACACGATTTCTTTTCAACGTGTAATTTAGAGTTTGTAGATGATTTTAGACTGTAATTTTGTTGTTTTTAGTGTTATATTCAATGAATTATAATTCTTCAAAGTTGAGATATCAAAGTTAAAATATTTCAGTTTTTCAGCAACAAAATTTAAACTTTTATATTTTGTGAAAATTTTTAAACAAAAATATCTCATTCGTTTTAAGTCGGTTTGTAATGTAGTTTTTTTCCAACGTGTAATTTAGAGGTTGTAGATGGTTTTAAACTATACTTTTGTTGTTTTCGTTGTTATATTCAATGAATTACAATCTTTCGAAGTTGGGATATCAAAACTGAAATATTTCAGCTTTTCAACAATTATTTTAGACTATAATTTTGAATTTTATGGATCTTTGACATATAAATCATATGAAATGGATCTCGATAGAGTATCGAAAATTTCTGACTTCGAAATTGTAACGAATATTGTGAAGTTCTTTGAAAAATTCAAGAGAAAAACAGAATTTGTTCGGCTACATCAAAACGTTTGATAAATCTTTTTTATTCGGGAAGTCTTAGATGTGGACATACATAAAAGAAAGTGGTTAACCAAAACAAAGTTTCTCGAAATGTTAAAGGACACGAAGGTGAAATATGATAAAGTCATCAACTTATTTGATTCAAAGTTCAAACAAACGGTATAAACAATCAAAGTTTGACCGATCGACCGAGTACAAGAAACGGAAACATATTCATTTTTAAGAGTTGTACCAAACTGAGAAACGTATTCATTTTAATGAGTTGTAACGTATCAAACTCACAAACGTATTCGTTTTAATGAGTTGTATCAAACCCAAAAATGCGTTTTAACGGGTTGTACTGTATGCATGCAAAGTTGTACTGGTCCAAGAACTAGAAAACCCAAACTTGGACATGGACCCGGAAAGTCTCATCTCGCCTGGTCCATGATCCACAATATTCTCTAAAACCGGTTCGGTGCAAGAGCTAGTTCGGTCCAAATGCTCACCCATACGTTATACTACATTGCGCTTCATTTTCGTTTTTATTATCATCAACGTGCACATGGTTATTTCGAAGCGGGACATCGAGTTGATTCTTATTATTCAAGTATTCTTATTTATTAACAATGTATTTTTTATAAAATGTAATTATAAAATGGTATTTTAATTATAAAATGTATTTTAATAATTAGCAATGTTAATTATATTTTTTTAAGTAAATTGTGTGTCCTTATGGTTTGTAGAAAACTACGGATGAACTCTAAATCTTTCTAATTTGCACTAATAGTCGAAAACTTAAACTTTTTGTGGATATGGTCTCAGAAAACTTGAAATAACTGTTTTGAGCTTTTTTTTAATAATATATATTCTAATAAATAAATGTTTTTGTTTTGCCACATTGTCACGCTCTCATTTAATTTGTTAAATGTCATTTTGTGTTTATTTTGTATTAGTTTTTTTTTTTCACATGTCATTTTATGAGTTTTGTATTTTGTTAAATTCAACATAATATTTTAATATAATAATTGTAATAAATGTAATAATAAATAGATATCAATTTCATTAATTAGGTTACCTTTTAATTTAAAAATTCTCAAATTAAAACTATTACTTTCCTTTGTTTATTTATTTAAAATATTTTGTTTAAATTTAAAAGATAAAAAACATTTTAATTATAATAATTCATTATTTTTCTTATTTTCTTATATATTTAAAGTTCTCCAATATTTTTACTTTTATATTTAATTTTTTTTAAATTAACCCGTATATTACATGGGTCTCACAACTAGTTCTCCCTAATAAATGAAAATAATTTTTCCATTTGTCATCCTCTTATGCATTATGCCTTCTTTTGTGGTAAAATTAAATGAAATTATATTTATGTGTCATTTTATGGTTTTTTTTTTTTTCATTTTGTTAAATTTCATATAATACTTAAATGTAATAAATGTATATCCAGTTCATTAATACAATTTTCCTTATAATTTCTAAATTTCTAAATTGAATCCAATTATTTTAGTTGTTTATTTATTTAAATTCTTAGTTTAAATTTAAAAGATAACTAAGCACTTCAATTTTAATAATTAATATTTTACTATTTTTCTTATAAATTCAAATTTTCAAAATTGTTAGATCTTTATGTTTTTTTTAATAAACTCATTTAATACATGGGTCTCACAACTAGTTTTATTAATATCTTAATATTAAAAAAAAAAAAAACTAAAGAATGAGCCAATCATCATCACCGTTAAACCACCCTAGCTTTCATCCAATGTTTCTTCCATTTTCTCTTCTGTAGTTGTTTGGTCGCCGTTGAAATTGCCAGCAATCATCATCACTGTTAAACCACCATACCTTCCCATTAAGAGCTTTTTCAAGTAACCACCACTGATAAACCATAATGCCAGACTTTGTGCCATATTACTCTAAATCACAAAACCACCCATCTAGCCCATTACTTACTGTTCTTAGCTTAAACTTCCAAATGATACCCTACCCTTATATCCTTCCAATCATATTCTTTTCAATCAATAACACTTATTTCTTTCTTGATTTTAATCAACTAAATAGAGTCATGAGCATTGAAATGTAATCCACGTCTAATAATAAAGTATGAGCTTGACTAATCTTCCTCCCTATAGGATGGAAGGAGTAAGTAATTCTTTTAGAAAGAATACAAACATGGAGATCTATACACATTTAGCAAGACTTGTTAAAGACTTTAATCATACTCATGTCAATAACTATGATCAAACCTTTCCTCAAGTAGCTATGATTAGATCATCAAGGATATTATTTACCATAACTACTTGAAGATGTCTATATAGCATAGACTGGAGGTTTTCTTAATCAAAGTTATCCTAACAAAATGTGTAAGCCTTAAGATCCATTTATAGATATAAGGCAAACATCTCAAGGTTGGAATCATCATTTGAATATGAAAACATAAGTATACCTTTATATCAAAATGAAGATAACATGTGTGTATACTAAGAAATAATGGGAGAAAAAGTGATATTCCTAATCTTATATGAATGAGACATACTTAATCATAACAAAAGCTTCATTACCCTTATGATCAGTTCTTCAGTCTTTTGCTTTGTCTAAGGCTCTTTATTTGGATGAGGTTCTTTGTCACCCCTTGTTTTGGAAGAGCTCTGCTTCCTGAAACACCTTCAATTTGGTTGAGCATCGTAAAGACTGGTTGAAGTTTTTCTAAGAGGTGTTGTCAAACTGACACCATGAACAAAGATTCATGAGTCTCCACAAGCCTGAGTAGATATTGATTATTTCAAAAACACAACTTTTGACAATTGTCTTCTTGTTCTCAAGATCGTCAATATGCTTGGTAGCATTCTTCAATTTGACAGAGAGGACCTTGGCCTTCTAAATTTTCTCAACTAACTCGTCCATGATCTTGTTTTCTGTTGCCAAGTCCTCCTACAACTTTTCAATCTTTTTAAGAACGGAGGCGTTAAGTTTAGTATTGTCGAATTTTAATGCAGAACATACAACTGAGAGTGCCTCCTTCTCAGCTTGTAAAGAATTACGAAACCCAGCTATGACTTGGTTTACGACTTCGGTATTTGATTCAGAGGATGTTCTGAACTCAGCCATAAAGTTTTTCACCTCCTAAGATAGTTTTTCGACTTTTGCGGTCGTTTTCGAGATGGTTTTCTCAGATGCTTTAATTGCCTTGGAAGATTCTTCAAGGACTTGGTTAACATCTTCACTGTGGCCTTGTGGGTTGTCAACATGTACTCCCAGTTGGATGAAGACGAAGATTTGGAAGACTCTAAAAGAGAATCCAGTTTATCATTAAGTTGCTTGAACTTCCCTTTCATCATTGGGGCATCATCATCATCGCTCTTGAGGTTAATGGTAAAAGGGCTGAACACAAACCCCGACATGAGCTCCTGATCATCTCCAAGTAAAATATCTTCTGCCTCATGGAAAGGAGAAAGTGGGAGCAGTGTCTTGTTGCATATTCACACTGATGTTGGCATCTTCCCCCGTATCAGATACGTTGAGATGAATTCCTGAAGTATATACCTCCTCCGAAATGAATTTGGTAACAAGGACTTCCGGTGTACTAGTGACTGTTGAAGTAGGAAGAGCAGTAGAATCTGTAAAGATGGGAGAGGATACAGGGACAAAGACCTGAGTAAGTGAAATTCCAACAGAAATCTTTGGATGTAGTGGAGGGATGGAGGTGGAGTTGATACCTTCGGAAGTGAGTAAGTAGGAGTTGGTTTAGAAGTAGAAGCAGTATCTTCCACTTTGTTTCGGTTTATGTCGTCCTCTCTGACTTCCGTAACAGTTCTTGATTTGGAATCCTCCTGGACAACTGGAGATGGAGATCTCAATTTCTTAGCTTGCTTTCTGGTTTTCTTGGGAGCTTTGACAACATTAGAAGGACCAAAATTTTCTTTTCTCTTTCCTCCCCTCTTCGGTTTGTTACCATCATCGATCAACTTTCATAACTCATCTGATATTGGGTGAACACCAGACGATGGTGGCTTCCGATATTCATTCACGATCACATTATCAGAAGGAACTTTCACCAACATTTCCTCTAGAATTAGTCCGATAAACGTGAAATTCCTAGGGTCAGACATCACAAATGTCGATGCTTGGAGAATTAGAATGACGACCATGACATCAGTCATCAATGGAACTTTGAAGTGAGCTAGGGCTCGATTGACCACAATCGACCATAATCGAGCACAAGAGATCTCCATGTGACGAGTAGAGGAGATTGTACTCTGAATAAGTTGAGTCCATAGGATTGAACAATAGTCGATATTCACTCCATGAAATAATTTGTAGACGAGAGTGTAAAACAACTTATAGCACTGTCTGACCCTGCAACCTTCTTCGAAAAACTTTAGAACAGGAAGGTGAACAATCCATTCCACAAGAAATTTGAATTCATGGCTCTGATACCATATTACGAAAAGGATCGTGGAAAGTATGGAGTATAAGGACATATAATTATTATAGTTAAATAAAGTATGATTAAATTAATAATTCAATAGATTCATAATACACACACACACACACACACACACACACACATATATATATATATATATATATATATATATATATATGTGTGTGTGTGTGTGTGTGTGTATACACACATACATGAGATCTAATAAGATATAAGAGTTCTTCTCACTTCTGTTCTTTTCATTATAAAGTAATAAACCTTCTTCACACCCCCAAAAAAAGTAAAGTATATTTATAATCTTCAATAACAATAATATTTTAAACAAGATATACAACTTTAATAAGACCCTTGCCAGTTGGTAACTTCAGAACCAATCCCATCTCACTAACAAGCAGTTATATTTTATGACCAACAATTTATTCAATAGTTTTTGTAAATCAAACAATTAAATAAATAAAGGACTCAATCTAGCATGAAGTAGCTATTGTCAAAGATAAAGGGATTTTTGGTCCTAAGAAGATATATAGTTAACAAAATAAGGTTCTTTAACCTGATTTTCAATAAGAATTAATAGTTCAATAGCACCTAGGCAAAAAATAATAACAAAGTAGAATTAGGGCTTCCCAACTATAGAAGCTGCACTCATTTAGATTTCCTATGAACACTGCAATGATCATTCTCTAGTAAATGTTTTATAAAATTGCATCTTTATACTTCATTATACATTATACATACTACATAAATAAGCATTTAACGATGCTCTAAAAAAAAGTTTACCAATGACTATTGCTTGCTGGCAATTAAAATTTTAAGGTTTTTCATCCCTTTAATCAAATCTTTTGAATCAAGGTACAAATGAAAGTAGCATAATAGGAAAGATAAATCTTACTGGTAACACAAAAAGATAGGTAAAATAAATATAAAATAGTCAAGTGCAAATCCTTCAAATGTAACATCCACATTTTCAAACCATTTTTTTATTTTCTATTTTTAATTAACTAAAAAGATTGTTCATAAAAACCCATATCAAGAAAAACTCAAGTATCAAAATACAAACTTTCCTAAAAATATTAGAGTGTCCTATAATATCTGAAATCAGAACTACAAGTGAATGTGTACAATCAAGCCTTCGCCTTTTCGCAATCATTAGAAGTACCTGAAACACATTTAATCAACAACTGTAAGCACGACGCTTAATGAGTTCCCGAAAATATCACATACAACACAATACAAATAGCAGCTCCTAGAGACTACCTGAAGTCTCATTAGGCAAACAACATGCCATGTGGGTTATCAGCAACACGAGAAACTACCCGAAGTCTCTGTGGACAAACAACATGTCTTGTGGGTTATCAGTAACCCTAGAGACTACCTGTAGTCTCAGTACACATCACAGTAACAATAAATAAAACCCAATTTGTAACACTTGGAAAATTATAAGTTTCATATTTAAGACCTAATCTAAACAGTTTGCAAACTGGTCCTTAAGGCTAGTATGCGGGGTGTACAGGGTGGTACGCTTAGCATACTATCCCGATGCATGATCGTGCCTTCAAAGACGTACACAAGGTGTACACTTGTATACACGGGACATACGCATAGATTAGTGAAACCCTAATTTTAGGGTGTTGCACACTATTTAAACATTATGATAGCCTCACTAGGTCATGTTTAGACAGCCTCCATCCCTTCTTGTCTAGAAAATCGAACCCTAAGTGAGATCTTGAGAGTTTGAGCCTAAAAGTCTGATTTTTGGTACATTGTGAAGGATTAGAAGAAGTGAACCATTAGGACTTGTGCTTGGAGCTTGATGATCTGAGATTAGCTCTTCATTTGTTGTCCATGTGAGGTAAAAAACATCCATATTGCTAATCCATAATGTTAGATCTAGTTTGGTGCAATTTTATGCTTTTTGAGTCCATTGTTGGGTTGTTGAGCCTCTTGATTCACTCCAAAAGTGATTGATGGTAGATCTAGGGTCCTTTAGGTCCCTTTGTTCATAAAAATACAAGATTTGTGGCATTTGTGGTCTCATGCACGAGTTAAGTCATTTGTTAAGCTCTTTTGATCTCTAAGAGCCTCATTAAGCCATGTATGCTCATAAAGTCGGCAACTTTACATTAAAAACCACCTTAAGAAAATCAGATATGAGTTAGGGTTGAAGTCTTAATCGATTAAGACCAAAAAAGTAAAGGTTGGATAATAGGGTGGAGTACGTTGGGCATACAAGAAAGTATGCAGTGAGTACAAGCCCTTAAGTGGGTACACTGAGCCTACGAGCTAAGTACGGCCTGCATACTCAGCAGTGGGCTTCAGTTTCATGGGCTCTTCGGTTTTGA